>NC_047016.1:24766327-25041673 GCF_902652985.1 Pecten maximus | reverse complement strand
AGTGAAGAACCTCAGATAAACTACCCGATAAGACACGCTTCTTTACTTCCTTGAAGATCAGGGGAACTTAAATGGAAATATTTCAACTTCCTGTTACTATAAAAAGAACATATTCCAGCTTATATCATGTGTGTATAAATTTAAAGCGCTACCCCACGACAGGTGTAGGTGGTACACAGTGTAAAAAATAGGTAAGTCCTATCTCGTAACCAAAGGAGACAAGCTAAATGTATTCAGTCTTACTGCCTACCCTAGACCCGTAAATATGACCGGGGTTTCCCTTAAATCCCCCACCGTGATTTTCTGAATTTAACAGACGTATAAATCAATGACAATTACATGAAGTGTACAGGTATAGGCTCATTGTAAATTTTGTCAAGAAATATTTGAAGGCAATGTAAATCTCGGACTCACACAACTATATAATTTATATACCAACAGATAATCGCAATCCCTTTCTCACAACTTTCTCATCTTATCTGATTGATCAACAGCTGATCTCAACCCTCCTCTGATCAGACAGCAGCTGACGTCATTCCTTACCCTTCCTCTGATCAGACAGCAGCTGACGTAATTCCTTACCCCCTCCTCTGATCAGACAGCAGCTGACGTCATTCCTTACCCCTTCCTCTGATCAGACAGCAGCTGACGTAGTTCGTTACCCTTCCTCTGATCGGACAGCAGCTGACGTCATTCCTTACCCCCTCCTCTGATCAGACAGCAGCTGACGTCATTCCTTACCCCCTCCTCTGATCAGACAGCAGCTGGCGTCATTCCTTACCCCCTCCTCTGGTCAGACAGCAGCTGACGTCATTCCTTACCTCCTCCTCTGATCAGACAGCAGCTGACGTCATTCCTTACCCCCTCCTCTGATCAGACAGCAGCTGACGTCATTCCTTACCCCCTCCTCTGATCAGACAGCAGCTGGCGTCATTCCTTACCCCATGCTCTGATCAGACAGCAGCTGACGTCATTCCTTACCCCCTGCTCTGATCAGACAGCAGATGACGTAATTCCTTACCCCCTCATCTGATCAGACAACAGCTGACGTCATTCCTTACCCCTCCTCTGATCGAACAGCAGCTGACGTCATTCCTTACCCCCTCCTCTGATCAGACAGCAGCTGACGTCATTCCTTACCCCCTCCTCTGATCAGACAGCAGCTGACGTCATTCCTTACCCCCTCCTCTGATCAGACAGCAGATGACGTCATTCCTTACCCCCTCCTCTGATCAGACAGCAGATGACGTAATTCCTTACCCCCTCATCTGATCAGAGAGCAGCTGACGTCATTCCTTACTCCTCCTCTGATCGAACAGCAGCTGACGTCAGTCCTTACCCTTCCTTTGATCAGACAGCAGCTGACGTCATTCCTTACCCCCTCCTCTGATCAGACAGCAGCTGACGTAATTCCTTACCCCCTCTTCTAATCAGACAGCAGCTGACGTCATTCCTTACCCCCTCCTCTAATCAGACTGCAGCTGCCGTCATTCCTTACCCCCTCCTCTGGTCAGACAGCAGCTGACGTCATTCCTTAACCCTTCCTCTGATCAGACAGCAGCTGACGTCATTCCTTACCCCCTCCTCTGATCAGACATCAGCTGACGTCATTCCTTACCCCTCCTCTGATCGAACAGCAGCTGACGTCATTCCTTATCCCTCCTCTGATCAGACAGCAGCTGACGTCATTCCTTACCCCCTCCTCGGAACAGACAGCAGCTGACGTCATTCCTTACCCCTCCTCTGATCAGACAGCAGCTGACGTCATTCCTTACCCCCTCCTCTGATCAGACAGCAGCTGACGTCATTCCTTACCCCCTCCTCTGATCAGACAGCAGCTGGCGTCATTCCTTACCCCATGCTCTGATCAGACAGCAGCTGACGTCATTCCTTACCCCCTCCTCTGATCAGACAGCAGCTGACGTCATTCCTTACCCCCTGCTCTGATCAGACAGCAGATGACGTAATTCCTTACCCCCTCATCTGATCAGACAACAGCTGACGTCATTCCTTACCCCTCCTCTGATCGAACAGCAGCTGACGTCATTCCTTACCCCCTCCTCTGATCAGACAGCAGCTGACGTCATTCCTTACCCCCTCCTCTGATCAGACAGCAGCTGACGTCAGTCCTTACCCCCTCCTCTGATCAGACAGCAGATGACGTAATTCCTTACCCCCTCATCTGATCAGACAGCACCTGACGTCATTCCTTACCCCCTCATCTGATCAGACAGCAGCTGACGTCATTCCTTACTCCTCCTCTGATCGAACAGCAGCTGACGTCAGTCCTTACCCTTCCTTTGATCAGACAGCAGCTGACGTCATTCCTTACCCCCTCCTCTGATCAGACAGCAGCTGACGTCATTCCTTACCCCCTCCTCTAATCAGATTGCAGCTGCCGTCATTCCTTACCCCCTCCTCTGGTCAGACAGCAGCTGACATCATTCCTTACCCCTTCCTCTGATCAGACAGCAGCTGACGTCATTCCTTACCCCCCCTCCTCTGATCAGACAGCAGCTGACGTCATTCCTTACCCCTCCTCTGATCGAACAGCAGCTGACGTCATTCCTTATCCCTCCTCTGATCAGACAGCAGCTGACGTCATTCCTTACCCCCTCCTCTGAACAGACAGCAGCTGACGTCATTCCTTACCCCTCCTCTGATCGAACAGCAGCTGACGTCATTCCTTACCCCCTCCTCTGATCAGACAGCAGCTGACGTCATTCCTTACCCCCTCCTCTGAATCAGACAGCAGCTGACGTCATTCCTTACCCCTCCTCTGATCGAACAGCAGCTGACGTCATTCCTTACCCCTCCTCTGATCGAACAGCAGCTGACGTCATTCCTTACCCCCTCCTCTGATCAGACAGCAGCTGACGTCATTCCTTACCCCCTCCTCTGACTAGTAAATTGACATTATGCCGCTCTTACATCCTTCAATAACCTGGTTACCACAAACTCTCTCCTCATCTTACCAGTAAACAAATAATCTAAAATCTCTCTCACCACTTATGATCAGTCATGTTCGACTGGTTTCAAGATTCTCACACTGAACTTAAACTACCCTCCAATATTATCAGACAACATATAACCTCAAACCTCTCTCCTCTGATCCAATACAAAAACTTAACTCAGACTTCTGTCATCTATGTCAGTCACCAGCTCACCTCAACGGTCTCTCCCGTCCTCTGATCAATATAAAAATTGAACGATTTTGACCTCAAGAAGTTTAGTCCTGAAAAACTAAATAAATAAAATAGATGTTTTACACTAAATCATGTTATAATTTAAACCCCAAATAACATTTATGTTGAGTATCAACTTCCTAAAAAGGTTATCAAATAAATAGGAAGCAATTAATCAGAACACTTAACCATTACCTCAACCTAACTACTACCATGTTAACGTATCTACTACCATGTTAGCCTACCTACATGTTACCCTAATTTACTACCATGTTCAACTAACTACTTGCATGTTGAACTAACTACTACCATGTTAACGTATCTACTACCATGTTCACGTAACTACTACAATTTTAAGTAACTACTACCATGTTTTAAAAAAAAGCTTCTACCATGTTAGCGTATCTACTACCTTGTTACCTAACTACTGCAATGTAACGTATCTTCTGCCATGTTAGCCTAACCACTATCATGTTAACGTATCTACTATTATGTAAGCCTAATTACTATCGTGTAAACGTATTTATTACCATGTAAGCCTAACTACTACAATGTAACCTTACTACTGCTATGGTAAAGTAACTAATACAGTTGTCACATAACTACTACTATGTTAACGTAGTTACTATCATGTTAACGTACCTACTAACATACCTACCAATCTAGTACCATGCTATCTTAGCTACTGCTGTATTCCATGCGTTAATTATTTGTACCTGTAACCTATAGTGACGACTGTATAACCTTTATATATAAAACTGATAACAAGTTTGAATCATAAACTTTGAAGATAATTGACATGTTATTACAGTGTTAAGATGTGCAAATAAAAATGCACAATGTATTGTATTGATTGAAGTTCATGAAAAAGTTCGACATACATGTATACTCAAGATCTCTTACTGGACACATTTTGAAGGTATTGTGCATTTTTTTTATAAAAGTTAAATCCTGTGATGGTTCGTGTTACAGACTCCAAAAATGAGATTGAGTTTGGTTTTAATACTTTTATTTGTAAGAGATTACAATGTAATAAAAGACTGTATCGTCTGATAAAAATATTTTACAAAAAGAAATGGCTTAAATCATGGAAAGCTGCATTTAGAGATCGATCATTTAGAGATCGATTGTAAAATATAATTAGATCTATAAATAAAAATTGTCGAAGTGTGAATTATCGGTAATGTTCGACTTCCATGTCGGTTAAAGCACATAGGATCTTTATCCCAAATGTCTTCTTTCTTTGTTCATTAAAGACACAAAGTCAGTTAATTCTAATTGTCAAAGCTATCTGCTGCAGTTGATTAATCAGTTCGTTCTAATGTATGCAGACGACGCCGTCCTGTTTTTGGAGGTCACACCGACCTTCAAACATTCTAGACTTCTTCCATTCGCTTTCTGTACGAGGGAATTTATATGTTAACTTAGACAAAACGATGGTTTATTTAGGAAAAGTAAACGTATTTATCCGAAAGATTTTACTTATAGTGGTATATTCATTGACTTAGATAGTAGACACACGTCTTTACCTTGGGAAAAAAATCAACAATGGTAATTTTAAAGTTTGTTTTGAATCACTATCCTGTTCAGATAGAATATATATTTCCTGCTAAACAGGAAAACGAAAATAATACATATTTACATTGTTTTGTGCTGATTTTTATTTAATTAAGCCTGTGAAGTCTGGGCATTGGGACATTCATTGTTTTCTAAATCTGTTTGGCGACTGCAAGTACTTCTACTATCTACTTTGAGACAGATATCTTACCTTCACAAATTAGTAATTACACTTAGTTATAAAATGCTGTAATAGAATACTGGCTTAAACTCAAGAAGGCTAGTTTATTTCACGCTTACGATCATGAAATGGATGTGTTCAGTCTAAGAACCTTTATGAGAGAAGAGGAGTCCTATTTGTTTGTTGTGTTTGACCTCATTAACACAGGAACATTTTTTTTTATATAAATCAAGGGGGTGGTGGGGAACAGGTTAATTAATTTCCCTACAAATAAAAAAGAGATTTGTTATTTATGGTTAAATTTAACCAATCATTTCCCCCTATTTTCCTTAAACAATCGTTCAACAAATTTGCACATAGTATGACTACAGCATAAAGGGAAGTACCATCAGCAAAACATTTTACTGTAGTGTTAATAGCGTCAACTATACCATTAAAAAACCCTGTAGAATACATAACATTGTCCCAAGGGGAACACCGGAGCTAATAGCCACCCACTAAGAAGTCTTACTGTTTTATAACTTCTCTTGGCTCTCTATTATCTGAATAACTTTGGAACCATGATAAAAACTCCCCCTATGTTTTATTTTCGTAATATAAAACGTAAATCCGTATGTCATACTCTATCAAATGCCTCTTTTAATTCGTATCGTTATTCCTATATATCTGAAGAGTTACAAATGACATCAAGAATGTGTTACAACAATAGATAAACAACGACATAAATTAATGGTAAAAATATTTAATATATGGGCATACACAGGACTGTATAGAAAAAACACGAAAACCGATGAATAAAGAAAGGATTTCAAAATAAAATCATATTTATGTATAATGCATATTTATATAGGTGATATACAATCTAGTAATCATGAGTTATGACGATTAACTGATTGTTTGTAGAGTCGCCAGTTCTGAATTCAGACTGAGAAGGTGATTATAGGGAATTTGAATAATGAACTTATACAGATAATTAAAATCATATCATTTTATCCCCTTACCTACTATAGAAATTATAATTTTCAATTCAAGTTAAGTCTTTTTTTAACACAGGTAAAATCAGTTAATTTCTAGTTACTGGGAAAATACGAAGTGACTTTATTTGGAGGGTATAACTCAGAAAAGCTGCTGCTTCCTTAAGAAGTCTTGGATTTATAAGATCGGGACCAACTGCTTTTGAACAATCAGGATTAGATAAATAGAGGTTACACAACGAGTGATTGTTGGATATGGAATTTATTTCACACGAGTAAGTTATTTTTTAAACGTTACAAAAGACACGAGCTTTAGCGAGTGTTTTTTGCAACTTTTAAAAAATAACTTACGAGTGTGAAATAAATTCCATATCCAACAATTTCGAGTCGTGTGACCTGTTTCTACCACAATAATATCGGCTTGAATCAAAGGGAAACGTGGTCAAGTATAATTTCGCGTATGCAAATAAAGTTCACCGGTGACGTCCGGGACCCGGTGATGTGACGTCATTAGATTATTGATGACGTCAATAACAATTACAGCTTGGGTCAAAGTTCACCGTGTTAGCCAATCAAAATGCGTACAGAGTTTATACCACGTGTTAATCAACAGCTGTAATGATTAACTGATGGTCTGAGAGTTGAATAACACAGGGTATTGTGGTAGAAGGAGTAATATCATTCCTTTCATTCAGTAAACACAATTTGCTTTATCAGAATCAATACTAAGTGTGGAAGTATAAGTATGAATGGGTGGAACACGTTTTACTAGAAATAGTGTACCTATAATTTAACACCAAGATGTGTATTTATTACCCAGGATTTCACAAAGTTAACCGGCTAATTTAATTTTATATTACGTATTATACTTGCGCATTTGTTCTTTATACTTACCACTGTCCTTTATAATTCCAAATCTCTAATCAAAATAATCCTTTGCTCTTCCGATAGTTTTCGAATTTCACCTGTCATCTTTGGAGGTTCTCTGCTACAGATTGTTATTACTTTGTTAGGAATACAGTGTACGGTGTAAGTAATCAGTAAACAAATCGACAGACGCGTCTAGATCATTAAAGTTTTCCTCTATACATGTCATACTTACATTGGTCATAAAGCCAAATGATGCGTTTAGTCACGACTATTTCCGTAGAGATATATCCAGACTACGTAGAAAATGCCGATGATACATCAAAGGCTGGTCTACAGCACGTTTCCCTACAGAACATTTATCTGTTCGGACGACATTACTAACATAAATTACATCAAGCAGAGAAGATGAATTTTCGGAGGATAAGATAGGAAACAAGGCCATCTACGACAAACCAAATTTTTGAAGCAGTTCACGGAAATATGAAACGGATTTGTACAGTGGCCTCTACTAAATTCAATTCTACCCAAAAGTATTCAGCAGTAGGTAGCTGTAAGTCTGGGCGATGTTGAACGTGTATTTGATTTCTGACGTAGACAGGCACTCCTCCACCACACGATATGATACAATGTGACAAAAAGGGTCACAATAAGCTGATAGTACTAAACATTATATGTCAATCTGAGTTTGGAGACTCTGGACGTTAAGATATACAAACGATTATTCGGAATATTCATAGTAGTCGTTGAAATTAATTGAAAGGAAGTTAGAACAGAAGATATTCACAGAGCAACAGATTATCTCAACATTGACAAACCTGTCCTGTATATTGTATCATATATATAATGGTAGCGAGGTTGGCATTATATCACATCAATACCGGTTTACAAAAGTCTGAAGCAGTGGCTCGAGTCGAATTTATTGGTTACCAGGTTCAAAGAAAATCTATGTTGACAGACACACCATGCGAACGATGATTGCCGAGAAGTAGGAGATATCCAAGCGCTGTGCTGCTGACGAGGTTTCATCAGAGGGCTGAAAGTCAATACCTGCAGCAGCATTCTTCAAAACAACTGATGTGGTACCTTCCTTTGGTTATTCCTGGAAACCGGGGGGGTGGGGTTCTGACTAAAGCACGACATGTATACTGCTCGACGTCGTCTATATGAAGATTTAAGTCTCGGGTTTGCTACTCAAGCATACCAATACCATGTGGAGGGATCCACGAGTGTCTATCCCCTAAGTTACCAAGTAAGCGATGTCTGCCTTTTAGGGCGACCATAATCCTATCGATATCGATGTCCGACAACAATGAGACACCAGCACTGGGATATGATCCGGGAAATAAATTAAGTTGGACATAACCCACCCCGACTGGGTTGTTGAGAAGTAGTTTATTGTGACTAGATTGGTCAAGGCCGACCCAGACCGAGTTAAACTCGTTGGAGAAGAAAGTCGTGGGGTAAACATAGATATTTAAGTGCAAGTTGGAGGTCGATTTTCAGTATTTTAAAATATATGGCTTAACAAAGCGGTAAAGAAAGATAACTCTAGGCAGATTCACCGGGTATCTATTACAGCGGCTTCAATTGCAGCATATTTTACAGTAAAAAACATAATGGATCCCTACGATTAGCGGTAAATAGTTAGTTACCTTTCCATGGCTGACATACATGTATTTATATTAATTTACAATTAATAACGCATTTTTTTCACAAATCCCAAATTGAAATTAAAATCGTAAAAACGTAGCATTTACTAAAAAATTAGAGTCAATTTGAAATAAATGAATGGAAGTGTGTCAACAACACAATAGTTTCACTTGTCCAAATTGGTGCCTCAACACTCTTTTAACTATATTGTGGAAAAGTTTCGTGTAAGGTTTTTGCAATAAGGAAAGATAATTAAATATTGCTTCCAGACAGGTCAGAATTAATTTCGGGCATGTTTCAAAATGTTAGTTGGTTTCATTTTTGACAGTATTTTTTGCTTTTATTTTGTCCTTTTTTTATGTGTAATCAACTGTAAACACATCAAAACAGCGTGTCTAAAGCACAGATACTACAATTGATTATACATTTTACAAACAACCAACTCCCTCACATATTGTATACACTTTGTAATCTTTATTAGTCTAATATACATGATGATGTATCACAAGTATTTGTATTCCTATAATCAATACTGAAATACAAAGCTTATCAGAGTTAATTATGCCAACGTAGCTTCAAACATCTATATTTGATTGTAAAAATCTTTAAAATCAAAATTAAAAATTAAATTATTTGTAATTTTCACTACGCAAAGCTTTAAAATATAGCTATTATAAACATTTTGATTCATGCATTAAAAAAATAAAAAAATGTAAATATTCCTCATGTTATAAAAAGGGTTTTGTGACCCCAAGACATATAATGTATTTTCCCTACAGAAGACCAGCTTCACATGTATTGGTCAAACTTTAACAATGATTTTGACAGAAAATAGAACACAGCGACTAATCAATCATACAAACAATGTAATCATAGCAATATGCATGAATGAACACAATTTTAAATGTCACTGATGGAAGCATATACAAGGGAAACCCTTCAAAATTGTACCACACTCTGACCGAAACGGAGAATATAAAGATCTATACAGGCCCAGTGTACAATTTATATAAAATCATGAAATATGAAAATATAATTAGTGTCAATACACCATCCCCGATTTAAAGCTGTTCACAGATCTTCCTGCAAAAAAGGTTTGGATGATACCGGGTACATTTAGGTCGCATTAGACAGGTTCTACTGTACGTACATGCGAAACCATGTAATGTATAACCATACCTCATCTCTCCCTTCGCTTATACCAGCAACATTAACTTGGTAATGGTTTCTCTAGAAGTTAATGATGTTGATATAGAAATCTTCCGTACGATTTTGTACACAGGATATCAACTAAATCGCAAGGTCATGTCCAACGTATACATAACGCTACCATCGACATGTACCAGGCGAGTATTGCACATTCTTTCTCGTTGGAAATGGATTTCTTACAGATATGACAGATCGGCATTAGAACTTCTAACAGCGCCCCCTGTTGTATCTCTCTGATTTACCTGAACACTACTGCAAGAAGCCCCTTATCTTGTGTACATTCCTAAATAATGTTGACGAACGTCAAAATATAAATTAAAGTTATATTATTTGTGATCTTTGTTATTCAAGTTAAAATAATACCAACATATCATTAAGGAATGAAACATTCACCTCATAACAAACAAATTATATATAGTAACACATTACAAATATAACATGTGTATTAAGCTTTGTATAAAAATATTTCCGCATATACTATACTATACTATGTATGATATCGTATTCGTGAGCGGTTAGTGGCAATGAAGGCCTGTATTTTTACAATCCGGGCGGTGATTGGTAGGCTATTTGTGACTGAAGCACTCGTCAGAACATTTTTTGTTTTGTCTTATACAGCCTGATGTATCATATTGATTAAACAGGTTGTAGAAGTCCAGCTCCACTTTGTGAGCATTGTGTCCCATTTATTTTTGAAATAAACAACATTTAATTTAAATATGACTATGGATGTAGGAATAGTAATGTGTATCAGGGTTTTATTTCACTTAGCCACACTTTATGTAGGAAAAATTAGAACTAGAAGCAATGGAAAGGCCAGCAATGTATGATAAAATATGGTGGTCTAACATTAATTGCGTCTGTGTTAGCGATATATAATCATAAAAAATACAATTTATAACACCTTTTACAAATGGAAACAAACCAGGGGCCAGTTTCATCAATATTCCTTAACTCAAAATTTTCCATGAGAACGCATTATAGATTGAAGTTTCCCTAGCTTAGACTGGTTTCCTTAAATTCTGTTATGATTTTTCTTTTGGAAAAAATAAGCGAAGGAATTTTTTTAAGTAAAGAACTATTGATTTAACCGGGTCCTGGTGTACGTGTCAATCCTCCATTGCCAATTCCTTAAATACACCAGCATGGCTTACACGCAGTGTATAGGGATAATTTACCACAACCACTCTCTGTATGGGAAAGTGGTATTCTTTATCCAATGACATCTCTATATTATATACACAGGTAAATATAATCAATCAAAAAATGTTTTGGGTTATTTGTTTCAATCAGGTGTCAGTTTTAACTTTTGTAACTTATACCTGTACATTGGGAGGTCAAGCATCTATTTCGTCTTACAAAAGTTCCTCAACGTGGACCTCGTGGTCTTAATTGTTAAATACCAACAGCCATCTAGACCCTCAATATGAACATTCTATAGACCAAAAACTCGAGTGTACAATTGACGTATATCGATTGATTTTAAATCTTATCTCCCTTTTGCTTACCCGTGATTGTACTTAATAATTGGTCAAATAAAAATAGTTACACTGTTCATTATTTAAATCAAAGTTTGTTCACAGTCCACAAAACGTAGAAGTAACACAAGCAATAGCTATTGGCACACGGTCGCTATTAGCATTGTAAATTTTCTGACTAATACTTTTTTATTTTTATTTTGTTTTGCGTACCGTATTTAGTCCAAACGAGCTGTAATGCATTTTATTGGATGGTTATCTGGTGTTCGAAGATAGACAGAAGCAAAAGGATGACAAGTCCGATCAAAAAGCCACAGTTGGTCAGGGCGATGAATATCACCTTCGACTTGGATTTAACGGCTCCGGAAATCATTTCCGGAATCTACAACAAAATGACAAGATATTATTGATCCGAACATGATCGTTAAGCATATAGAATCATAACAATACTACCAAAAAAAGTGACGTTAAATGTTGATTTAAAAGGAAAGAACAAAAGGCACGCACTATATTAGCACCTTTCAATAATAGAGAATAAGATACGATGGATAGAAATTGAAGTAAACTGTATCATGGACCGGATTCGTCCTTCTAGGTCTAGTCATTGATAAAAGTGAACCACCGAAACAATTATGCTTCCAGGAAGATGAACAGAATAATATTTTAAAGATTTATTATAACTTAACTCATTGCGATAGTATTAAGTTCAATAAAACTTTAAACGAAGCTCCCACAAGTTTCAGGACATTACGATTATCTGTACTACATGGATATTTCAATGATATAGTGATACGTACCATGTTTACAAGGGAGATGTAAAGGAAGAGGCCAGCTGTGACAGCAAATATCCACTGTCTGACAACGTTCTCTGTGGCGATAGACACACCCACGTATAGACCAACAAACGCTGTGAGGGCAGACAGGAAGTTCAGGCAAAGCGCTTTGGTCTTAGACACGCCCCCATTCAACAAAATGGCCAAGTCACCTATAAATAAATCACAAATCTAGGTAAAAGCAGGTGTGGCATATAAACTTTTTTATACGTAAAGCAATTTAATGTTTTTTTAATGATCTTTACAAGAGGAAAAAAAAGAAATATACCAAGAATGTCATAATGAAATGGTACGAGAGCTGAATGATAAGTTGTGAGCCTCATATTGAAGGAGGTACTCAAGAATGTTCTTTTTAATTGCTACAATTCTCTAACTATATAGAGCCGTGTACCCAAGGACGAGTCTCATTTGGTTAGTTTATATCGACGAGGAAGCACTTTAAAGTAAACAAGACAATCCGCTTTTGCAAAATGGACAAAATCGGTTAGGTTTAGGGTTAGGGTGAAAGAGTGTCATTCACGATTGTGACTTTAAATTGATTGAGCATCCGCCTTATTCACCTGATCTCGCTCCATCAGACTTTCATCTATTTACAAAACTGGAAACAGCTACTCCAGGCACTCGAATCCTAACCCTAACCCTAACGTACAGCGGGTGACTTTCTAACAGCAAAGAAAAGGAGTTCTATAAAAGTGGCATTGAAGCCCTTTCACACCGCTGGCAAAAGTGAATAGATACTGAAGGGGATTATGCATAAAAATAATACAGTACAGTGTGTACAATATGTCCGGAAAAATTCAAATCCTTCAATACAACTTATCAATCAGCCCTCGTATCATGTTGATGAAGGGGCTGAAAGTGAAGGACATTACATGACAGTGAAATTCAACGAACTTACCTAATTCGTGTGGTAGCTCGTGGCAGAAGACGGCAATAGAGGTAGCCACGCCCACAGGTCCGGATTGCGTGAAGGCTGCCCCTATGGCAAGGCCATCGGCAAAGTTGTGGATCGAGTCACCCAATAGCACCATGATGACAACGGTTGACCATCCTATAAAACCATAGAAAGTGACGTACTAATGCATATGCAGATAAATATTAGATCTACGAAAATACCTTAGATGTCATATACACAAACAATCCTGTGGCATCGATACCCTGAAATACAACTCGTTCTCATACATTAACTTGAATATAACAATGCAAAATTCTACTATGGCAACATTCTACTTAATCGTAGCACCACACTCTGGTGACGTGCAGGGTTATCACTTAATCCAAAATAATTACCATCAACCTTTTTGCACAAATATGGCGATCATGTCTGCTTTATATATCACCTTGAGACTACGACAAAGCAAATACCTACCGTCTCTTACTACTCCAAATACTTAATCCTGAATGCAATAGGCTTATATACGGTATGATATATTATAAACCCGTTTTTTATTTACAGTCGTAAGATGTATTAGCAGTTTCCGTAGTATTTTCGTAAATATCCAAGTGTCGATTATGACAGGGACAGTGTCATTCATTATGTATGTAGTTGTTCATCTACACAAAGAAATGGTGTCAGGAAGCTGATAATCAAAGCAAAACAATTAAAAATGAGTACCTTTCTTTTCTATGACCTCTTCTTGTTGTAAAGTAGCAGTGCTATCCCCAACAGTGTACAAAGCGGATTTTGACGAAGAATCATATCCGTTGTTTATCTGCAAAATACAAAAAATAGATATATTTCCTAATTCTCAATCTCAAGTTTAATTATCTCTTCTCCTTATAATTTATTATATAGTATGTTTTGGTTACGAAATTGGGTAGAACATTTTCTTCTCCTAAATAATATGTAATTTGGTACAACATTTTCTTCTACATAATATGTAATTGGGTACAACATTTTCTTCTCCTACATAATATGTTATTGGGTACAACGTTCTCTCCTCCTCCTATATAATATGTTGCATGTATTGGCTACATTTACAACATTCTCTTCTACATAATATGTTATTGGGTACAGCATCTTTTTTTGCATACACGATAAAACAAAATTTAATGTACATTATATTGCTCTGCTCCATCTTTTTAACACCATGTACATTGTTTTAATACACAATCACATAAACATACGTATCGTACCTTCTTCTGTCCCATCTCCATATCAGGATACATGTGAGAGTGACCGCGGTCCTGTGAAGGTTAAAATACATTACTGAATAGTGTATCATCGGTTGAACATTAACCTGGTCTGATAGCTACTCAGGTATTTTATTCCATGCAAAAAATACAAAAAAATGTCTATTGACCGCGAAATTTAACCTAGCATTGTCTCGGTGATGCTTGCTGTAAATTTTGTGTTATACTTGTTATACTTGCGGTTGTTCCAGTGGAAACCCCTACACCAGGCATGGTGTCATGGTGTCAGGGCAAGAGGAAAACCCTACACCAGGCATGGTGTCATGGTGCCAGGGCCAAAGGAAATCCCTACTCCAGACATGGTGTCATGGTGTCAGGGCCAGAGCAAATCCCTACTCCAGACATGGTGTCATGGTGTCAGAGCCAGAGGAAATCCCTACTCCAGACATGGTGCCATGGTGTCAGGGCCAGAGGAAATCCCTTCTACTCCAGACATGGTGTCATGATGTCAGGGACAGAGGAAATCCCTACTACTCCAGACATGGTGTCATGGTGTCAGGGCCAGAGGAAAACCCTACACCAGACATGGTGTCATGATGTAAGGGACAGAGGAAATCCCTACTACTCCAGACACGGTGTCATGGTGTCAGGGCCAGAGGAAATCCCTACACCAGACATGGTGTCATGTTGTCAGGGACAGAGGAAATCCCTACTACTCCAGGCATGGTGTCATGGTGTCAGGGCCAGAGGAAACCCCTACACCAGGCATGGTGTCATGGTGTCAGGGCAAGAGGAAAACCCTACACCAGGCATGGTGTCATGGTGCCAGGGCCAAAGGAAATCCCTACTCCAGACATGGTGTCATGGTGTCAGGGCCAGAGGAAATCCCTACTCCAGACATGGTGTCATGGTGTCAGGGCCAGAGCAAATCCCTACTCCAGACATGGTGCCATGGTGTCAGGGCCAGAGGAAATCCCTTCTACTCCAGACATGGTGTCATGATGTCAGGGACAGAGGAAATCCCTACTACTCCAGACATGGTGTCATGGTGTCAGGGACAGAGGAAATCCATACACCAGGCATGGTGTCATGGTGCCAGGGCCAAAGGAAATCCCTACTCCAGACACGGTGTCATGGTGTCAGGGCCAGAGGAAATCCCTACACCAGGCATGGTGTCATGGTGTCAGGGCCAGAGGAAATCCCTATTCCAGACATGGTGTCATGGTGTCAGGGACAGAGGAAAACCCTACTACTCCAGACATGGTGTCATGGTGTCAGAGCCAGAGGAAAGCCCTACTACTCCAGACATGGTGTCATGGTGTCAGGGACAGAGGAAAGCCCTACTACTCCAGACATGGTGTCATGGTGTCAGGGCCAGAGGAAAACCATACCCCAGACATGGTGTCATGGTGTCAGGACTAGAGGAAAGCCCTACACCAGACATGGTGTCATGGTGTCAGGACCAGAGGAAAACCCTACTACTCCAGACATGGTGTCATGGTGTCAGGACCAGAGGAAAACCATACCCCAGACATGGTGTCATGGTGTCAGGACTAGAGGAAAACCATACCCCAGACATGCTGTCACGGTGTCAGAGGCCAGAGGAAATCCCTACTCCAGACATGGTGTCATGGTGTCAGGACCAGAGGAAAACCCTACTACTCCAGACATGCTGTCACGGTGTCAGGACCAGAGGAAAACCCTACTACTCCAGACATGGTGTCATGGTGTCAGGACCAGAGGAAAACCATACCCCAGACATGGTGTCACGGTGTCAGAGGCCAGAGGAAATCCCTACTCCAGACATGGTGTCATGGTGTCAGGACCAGAGGAAAACCCTACTACTCCAGACATGGTGTCATGGTGTCAGGACCAGAGGAAAACCATACCCCAGACATGGTGTCATGGTGTCAGGACTAGAGGAAAGCCCTACACCAGACATGGTGTCATGGTGTCAGGGACAGAGGAAAACCCTACCCCAGACATGGTGTCATGGTGTCAGGGCCAGAGGAAAACCCTACACCAGACATGGTGTCATGGACAGAGGAAAACCCTACTACTCCAGACATGGTGTCTAGCGTTAATGAAATTCTTATTATGCATTTATACAGCCATTATGTTTGATGGTGACAAATTGCATTCTTTCTACTTCGACAGCGTTAACAGCCCCAGATATAACAGAAGTGACAGAAGTTACACAAGGATATTGTTGTGTAACGCATTATTCACCATTAATAATTCGCTACCTTAAATCAGTCATGCGTTTTAATTTGACTACGCACCAAGATTCAAAACAGATCCGGGATATAAACCAGACACTTAACATTCCAAATATGGATATATATTTTTTAGATTGCCCCTTTATATACTTACGTGATTAGAATCTCCTCTGATCAATGACATAATCAACTCCAGCAAATAAAAGGCGTAGAGTCCTGTAAAAGTTAAGCCAGTATTTTAACGTCTTTCAATACAGAATAACGCAAAGTTAGATTCATATTTGAAGTTGCACCCATCTGAAATGATATTTTGATGTAAGTTCTGATAAGTCAGTCGAAATATACGTATTTTAACGAGGTTTTGATATCCGGTTAATAGAGAAGAACATGAACTGTTCGGTCTTACATATAGGAGGTAGTAGTCTGCATCAACCCGGAGCATAGAAAGACATTTGATCCTTTTCCTTCTTGGTAAAATATCATTATAAGTTAACTTGTAATACGTTGCAGTATGGTTTCAACAAGGTGATATACATTCAAAATGCATAAAGGCGCAGTGTATTCTACAGAGGATTGTGCAAAAGACAGACAGGATATTTATATCTGCACTATACAGCTTCCTTCCTTTTCCCCTTCTAATTGTTGTAAAATAAATGGCGATTAAGGACATATAAAATGAATACATGTGGTAGAGACGGAAAAACTGTACCAAGTATAACCCCAACGGCACCAAAGGACGTGAGCCCAGCAACCAAGGCATAGTTATAAGTCATTGTAGACGTCTGAAAGTTGATCACAAAGTGATAATCGTATGGTAACATTGACTTATTCATTAGCTTCCGATTTCGTAGTCTTCATGTTCAGATATGTAGAATATTTATAACAGAGGGATGATTTATTCTTTGTCGTATTTAACAGGCTTTAAGTCCACTTTTACGGCCTTACGGTAGTGTAGCTGTCGAGTACGTCTTGGTAATGCGTAGTGGTCAACTTTGTGTATGACTTACCTGCGATGGCCGCCAGAGCAAACCACACATACGGCTCCACGAAAATTCCCTCATCGTGGCCATGGTCATGGTCATCTTCCGGACTATCTATGTGTATTCCAAACGCCTAGATAGACAAATTGATACCAGATTAGTACATTGAAACAATAAAGTTGTCAAAATCCGAGTGTAAAATATACTAAGGGGTCGGTAGTACGAAGTTTGAATATCAAATGGGCATATCCTTGTCAATGTACAATGATAGCCTTTTGATAAAATCAATACATGGTTTTATTAACCTGAAAAATATTAACCGAGGACACAATTCGAGGTTTAATATTTTGTTCAGGTTAATAAGACCATATATTAACCAATATCATAAGTAAAGCATATCAGATTTTGTGTTTTGACTTAATGATCTATACAGTTTTCACTGATTAGCAATACCACTAGTATTATCACCAACAATATCACTGATGATACTATTAGTTATATCACTAGCAATATCACAAGTAGTATCACTACCAATACCACCAGTAATACTACTAGTAAAACCACTAGTAATATCAATAGTAGTATCACTAGCAATATCACTAGTAATATCACTAGCACTATAACTAGTAATATCCGCAGCAATATCACTAGCACTATAACTAGCAATATCACTAGCAATAGCACTTGCAATATTACTAGTATTACCACCAGTAATGCCACTAGTAATATCACAAGTTATCACTAGTAATATCGCTAGTAATACCACTAGCAATATCCCTAGTAGTATCACTAGTGCTATATTCAGATGATATGACATACTGATACTGACCGCAGGCAGAAGATGGAGGAGTGCGTCACTCAGTAGGGTTCCAACAGCAAGGCCGATGAACATAGCCATGACACCATTGTAAATAAGGGAGTCTTGTGTACACCCGAGAAGGAATATCCCACCCAGGGAAGACAGACAGATGATGAGGACAGCCAGGGTACTGTAGCCGTACACTGCAATAAAGGCACGCGCAGAATTACTGAATGTTGAAGTGTACCGACATGCATGAAAGGGAATGGGGCATATACCACGTGGTGTATACGATTTCGTATTCGAGAAAACCTCCGTTGCTGGCTATCTGTTCGTTGTTTTATGTATGTGTGTAAAATACGGGTTATGAGTGATTTGTTTCCGTATAAAATACGGGTTATGTGATTTGTTTACGTATAAGTTACGGGTTATGAGTGATTTGTTTACGTATAAGTTACGAGTTATGAGTGATTTGTTTACGTATAAGTTACGGGTTATGAGTGATTTGTTTCCGTATAAATTACGAGTTATGAGTGATTTGTTTACGCATAAGTTACGGGTTATGAGTGATTTGTTTACATATAAGTTACGGGTTATGAGTGTTTTGTTTCCGTACGCGCAATGAGTGTCAAATGCATGCATATTCCAACTGAGGTGATTGACACTGTCTGTATAAATGTCATTTTTATGTAATCGACTTATCTTAATCGTGTACAGGCTACTGGAATGAGGAATTTTGAAAGTCAATTTAAACTACAGATACACCATGTATAACGTAATATAATACCAAAGATTAACTGGTTCTTTACGCTATATAGCTGACCTGGTAAACAGTCGGGAGATATACCTTGTCAGGAAAAGGGCAGCCAAACATCAGTACTAACATGACATCATCCGTCTAAGATTTAGGTCAACAGCGAGCTAATTATTACATTTCATTTGCGAAAGTTAATTATGTTAACTAATATATACATATATCAATATATAAGCATTAAGAATGAATAGTTAGATTGTGTGGGTCCTTACTTTCCGCTTGTGACAATTTGGAAACCGTCACAGATTTGTTGGCAGGGACGGGAACACATGCGTCATACATCTTCATGTAGAGTAAAGAGGGGCAAAGGTCATATAGGGTTTCCTTGGTTACTGCACTACCATTGGTTGCTCCATGCATGGCTAGTATGTCGTCAGCACTGTAACAGCGGGGGGTCTCAAACTGCCGTCATAAATATGATATTATTACAAGTAGGGCAACAACAAGCAATAGTATAACATATTGTCATTCATATTAAAATGCAAACTATATTAAAACAGAACCATTTTCTTCGCAATGCGTGAATTAAATCTTTATTAGATAAAATATACTGTAGTTCGATATCGCAGCAAGATAATGCATAATCCTCGGCTAAATTTAATTGTGTTAATTTTTGATTCCATATTTCACAATCGCCAGTGCTATAGTGGATTCAACAGGTAGCAAACAGCTATATCGATATCGATGTGTGACAAATGTATCGAGCTGCAGTAATGCTTTTACAGATAAGTGATTACCAAAATGCATTTTTAAAACTTACAGCTTGCATATCTGTTGGTGTGGAAGCCGACCGCTTCCGGCGTCTATGATCGTGTCCGTCGTCAATGGGATGTTCCATCTCCTTTACAGAACCAGACTCCAGATCTAGCTTTTTCATTACTCTCCTCAGAGCTGATGACAATTGTTGTAGAATATAATTATAATCAATGAAAATGAAATGAAATTATTTATTTGTTTAAAATCAAAATGATTTGAACAATCAACCCATAATTATACCGATGTAAATAGTATATCACATGGCGGGAATTCGGCTTTTACTTTTGTTTGCTCAGATGTTGCTACATCTACATCTATCATTATTGGCAACACAGGAGACCAAAAAATACTGGTGACCAGAGTTCTACTCATTTTGTCAGTATTTCACTTTATGTCGATCTACGTAAGTCGAAGTTACATACCAGTGAGTTTGAAGGTATCCGTGTCAGACACGTCGACGAAATCTTCAAACTTTTCCCTTAAGAAACCTGGTCTCGGTAATTCCCTGCATCCTATTAGATTTAGTTTGTCATCTGAAAGCCAAAATAATGGTCAATAATTAGGCTAACCATAAGTGTTGTATGGTCATATTTACTATGGAACTATAACTGAATCATAGCGCCACCATCTTTGTGTCGGTAATCACAGTGATATATAGTGTAAGTCACTGTAGTACGGTATGGGCATACTTACGGGACAGGAAATGGTATATCAGCAGAGCAGACATGTCGTCCATCAGGTCTGAATCTAACCCCACAGAAATACTAAGGTCAAGCTCGTCAAATAATTGACCGGCACTGAGACACTGCAAAAAATCAAGGATTTTTCGTAAGTAGTCATCTAACTGTGGTCTCATCACACAGAATATTACCTACTGATTCATTGTGTCACTAGAAGCAGTGCATTACGAACGTATGTTATGCTGATAAATGCAGTATATGGCTGTATACGTTATACTGATAAATGCAGTATATGGCTGTATATATACGTTATACTGATAAATGCAGTATATGGCTATATATACGTTATACTGATGAATGCAGTATATGGCTATATATACGTTATACTGATGAATGCAGTATATGGCTGTATATACGTTACACTGATGAATGCAGTATATGGCTATATATACGTTATACTGATGAATGCAGTATATGGCTATATATACGTTATACTGATGAATGCAGTATATGGCTATATATACGTTATACTGATGAATGCAGGATATGGCTATATATACGTTATACTGATGAATGCAGGATATGGCTATATATACGTTACACTGATGAATGCAGTATATGGCTGTATATACGTTATACTGATGAATGCAGTATATGGCTATATATACGTTATACTGATGAATGCAGTATATGGCTATATATACGTTATACTGATGAATGCAGGATATGGCTATATATACGTTATACTGATGAATGCAGTATATGGCTGTATATACGTTATACTGATGAATGCAGTATATGGCTGAATGTACCAGTCTTATCCCGTTCTCATTTAGAGAACATAACGTTACCTGGATTTGACCTAAATTTATCTGACAGTGTCACCGATGAAGCAGAAGACTTCCCCTCCCCGAACACCTGGTCTTATTTGGTATTGTACTTAATATGTAGACACTACTTATAGTTTATCACAGTTTATTCATTTTTATCGAATTCGAATTAGATTTACAATTTTGATTACATGTCAGTACTCAAAGCTGGAGTTTCCTGTGGGATATGAAATTTTCGATACTCAAACGTACACAATAAACATATTTTTGAATGTTCAGTGCAAATAAATTTGTTCCAATGAAACAATTTTGTGAGTGTCTCTAACCTGTATAGACTATCGTGTAATTGGTGCTGTTTTGTCTCTCTGTCTATTTCATTATATAATTTAATTGGGAAGTATATATCATTACATTTTTTTTAGCAAACGGGAGCATAATAAGTCCTAAATGACGAGAAACCATGCAATAACTAAATCACACGTCCAAACTAAAACACAGAGAATGGGTGATTAAAAACATCAGGACAACCTTCATACCCTAAACTACAAAGGTTTTACATTACTTATGTAACAAATGAAGTTAAGTTGAATGTGTTATTCATCTTTTCAAAAGGTCATCGGTCAGTAACAACATGCTGTATACTGAATTAAAAAGTTTACTTAGGACGAGAAAAATATATTGATGAAATATGTGTTAAAGACCTCATAATCTGAAAACTTTACACTATCTGCTTCAAATAATTATTTTACTACAGTGTTGAAGTGAAAAGTAATTTCAACTAGGCCAGATAATCAATTGATAGTTAAAAAAATGTAGAACTTGATGATGTTCCGTTAAATCCATTTACCGGATATTTTGTAACAAAATATTTTTTTACGACCACTCTCAAGAACGACCACCCCTTGTATGCGACCGAGTTTCTGGTTCACCAACGTTTTTCAACAATAAATTACCCCTTCTAAACGACCACCCCGCTAACACGAACGACCGCTTAATCATGCCACAAAAACGTGAAATGTTCTTAGGTTTCCCCCTCGTGAACGACCAAGATTGAACAATCCAAGATGAACTATCATTGATAAAACGACATTTTTTTTAAAATCAAGGTATACAACTCCTAACAGCCTCCTTGGAAACCCCTCTTAAAGGTATATAAGTATTGTATAAATGTATTTAATAAATTGTGCAGAATCTTAACAAGTTACCTTACAAAATAAATAGGACCAGTTCAAATTTTCATTGATTTGTTCTGTAAGCAGAGATATGCTTTGTAACTAAAAATTTTGAACCTTTGAGGCAAACAAGTAAAGGGTAGTACAAATGAATAGCATTGTCTTCATTCTCTGTATGTTATCCATTGTATACATTGTTTGTATATGTATTCTGATGAGTTACTGGCCAAAAGTTTAAATAAACTTGAAACTTGATTTAACAAACGAACTTGTCACGTGATCACAATTGACCATGGAAGGGGGATTAGTGTGCAGTGGACTGTAGTAAATAGATATTTGTCAGAGATGAGAAGTATGTAGTGAATATTCCACTGTCATCGGAAGAAAGGTCCGAGTATAACAATGAAACAGAATAAACATACACGTAAGTATTGAATTAAATGTTTAAGGAACATAATATTGACATGCGTGAAAACAGGGGCAAATCATGTAAACAGCTTAAATTTCAAATACAGTTATGTGTATGCAATTTGAAATACTCATAGAAAGTATGATTCATCTCGCTCACTACAATAATGAATTGCATTCAAATTAAATTAATTGGAAATTTAGATATAATTTATGCTAGAATTTTAATCAAGATAGTGAAAATTATCTTTAGATAGTTTATGGATAAGTTTGTAAAACGGTTGAACTATATATAGGACGATATTACAATCAAAATACAAAGCCATAGGAGTTATTTTGATAGTTATACAATAATACCACCATTTCCTTATCAATGCAGTAGTTATAATACATTGTAAACGTGGATTAACGCGAATGGGACATTTACGCTTAATACGTAAAGGCCACCCATCTCCCCGACACAACACGTATTGTATTATTTTGTGATGTATGTGGAACCCATGCAGAAGGTGCATATACATACATAGATCGCGAAAAACCGCCCCCACGCGTATGGTTTACCTATCAAAATCACGAAATTGAACCCAAACGGAAATATCAAAGTTTAAAATATATCTGTTGTATAACAAATTAAATTGTAAATTTGACATATATATACAGGTATGTTATACGTAATAGATTACTACTCTCGCTCGTGGTATTACGATACCATGCAAAGTTGTTTGAAATACCACATTTCATATACAGAAAATGTTAGGGCTTTTACGAGTCTGGTCACCTACCTTATCTTTTGTTGCCTTTGCTTTGATTTCGTTATCATCGTCGTCGTGGTCATCGTGGTCATCATCATGATCGTCATCGTGATCGTCATCGTGATCATCATCGTGATCATCATCATGATCATCATCGTGGTCACCATCATGGTCATCATTGTGATCGTCATCGTGGTCATCATCGTGGTCATCATCGTGGTCGTCATCGTGATCGTCAGTGTGATCGTCATCGTGATCGTCGTCATGATCATCATCACTATGATCATCGTCGTCATCGTGATCATCGTCATCGTGTTCATCATCATCGTATGTGTCGTCCAAATCTATTAACGCGGAAGACAGTTCGTCGAAGTTTATGCTGTCGTCAGAGTCCGTGTCAAGGAGAAGCTTGAGCTTTGTCCTATAGTTGTGAGAATCACCAGCTACTGACACATTCTGATAGCAGTGGTCCTGTATCGTCAGGACGTGAAACAGTAGCATGGTCGACAGTTTACCGAAATCCTCCTCCAGCAAGTCATCTCCAACGGCGATCCCAAGAGCCGTGAAAAGCTCATTGCTACTCAGACACTGTAAAAGGTTGACAAAGTTTGATAAAAAAGGATATAAAGAGTCACCAATGTAACACAAATGTTTGACATTTAAAATTGCACTAAGGATCTGACTAGGTGAAAAGTCAAACTTTTCTGATGACTAACCTTTTAAATGTTATACTTCATTTAAATGCGAGAGTACAGACATATAAAAAATGAAAAGAAAATCACATAATATGTGATTTTACGTGAAATCTGCTGTTTTGACCATACACACAGCAAATCAAAGCAATATCTTAAACGTGTATTATCAGATACGTATGAATGTTCTTGCAATGTACAAAACTAGCATATTCTTTTTAAGTTTAGAAGTTAAATTGATCAAGCCAATTATTTTAGATCAGAATAGCAATTAATGTAACCCCTACCCCCACATTTTGAAGTATAAAATACCCAAGTTTTCACCATTTTTTCTAGATTTAACGACGTTTAATATAAACAGTTCTGCTGACAAACTTTTATAAGATATGTTGCAGATCAAACGGGAAAGGGATTTTTTCTTTCTAAGACTGATGCAAAAATGTGTGGTCAGCGAGCTTACTTTTTGTTCTGAACTAATATTTGTTATTTTTCAGTTTTTTGGGGGAAAATAGTTTTGAAGTGCTCCAGTTGCTCTAAAATGTGAAAATAACACGCTTAACATATGTAATTTCCCACTTTGTTCTAAGTTTTTTCATTGAATTGAACAAAGATTTACAGCAAAAATGAATTAGAAACATTCAAAATTGTCAACGCAATGATGGGTTTAGTGAAACAGTTTAAGTCCAAAAATGTGAACCTTGCACAAAATGCCACAAACAGCAATTTTCAAAACGACCGCCTAATGGACCATTCTTTAGAAATTCTTCTAAAAACAAATCTACTTATTATGAAGTCAGAAATTTTGACACAATTTTCAGATGCAATCTTGCTATACAATTGCCATTTTTTGTTATGCATAACAAAAACGCTTTGTGCAAGATCGAAACGAGACTTCATCGTGACTGAAACCTCAGAAGAGAAGATCCTTAAGACAACGAGAGAGTATAAAACAAAGCAGAGGAATTAGTGTTGATGTTTTAAGTCTAGAGTTACTGCTGTAATATCTATCTAAGGTATACAGTATTTGGACTGTGTCAAAACTGTAAACTCTAATAAACGTTTTGTTATAGACTTGTGAAACAAAAGTTAATCTGTGTACATGCGTCAATCAGAAGGAACGATAAGGTCTTACATAGATATCAAAATATAACACAGTGGTGGGTAATGTCTTAGATAGGTCACATACATAACACAGTGGTGGGTAATGTCTTAAATAGGACACACAATGTTGGTAGGTAGTGTCTTAAATAGGACACAAAATGTTAGTGGGTAGAGCCTTAAATAGGTCACAAAATGTTTGTTGGATAGAGATTAAAATAGTTCACAAATCGTTGGTGTGGCTTAGATAGTTTACCAGAAGTAACATGCCATGCGTTTTAGTGACACGTGTACATGATATATTTAAACATTTGTACCTAAAGTTGTATGTAAAAATGTACGTGCTTGAGATATCAATTGAATTTTTAACGTATCTTTGTTTATTTACTCATCAGCACGACAATATCTGCATCCAAGACTGCATTTGGTGGTCAGGATACATTGTAAACCGAAAACTTCACAAAAGACTCGCTGCCTTTCAACAGAATAACCTCCTTGCCCCGGATGACATTTATGATTAGTATATGGAGTATAATTTATCAATGTATTCCCTACTCCTGAAACCTTTGACCACGTGTTATATACATGTGTGTACGATGGTAGTGTATTTATATGAGATATGTAACTCGTGTCTTTTTGTGACACCAGTTTAGGCTGGGCATCATATATTTCCTGGAGTGGTCACAGTTGATTGTAATTGATAACAGGTGGTCATATCCTGCTATTTATAGCAAAAGGATGATGTACTTCAATATACGTCACCAGCTTCTAAATGTATGGAAAAGGTTAGGCTAGCGTGCCACAACAATTAAGTATTAACACAAACGAAACATAGGTATCCCAGCAGTCCAGCATAGTGTTATTCGTATTGGATAAGGGGCCGGTCTTTTCACCCTAAAATATAATTATACTGTTAATGTGACTAGGGATGCAGACCACTATTGTTCAAATGTCTCTTATTTTGGCACAGTGTTACAAGTGTAATCAATGATTGCGAAAGCTCATCGGCGGCAGCAATCACACTATGTATTTATTTTTGATGTATGTATAAGCATGTCATTTTGAAATTGTACGTCACATAATATCGCTAATAGACATTTAATAGATGTATAAACCAAATTAGAAGGGTGTGGACTTCCAAGCTTTCCAAAAACTTACCCCAAATCTTTAAAGCGGGTTTTGGTGCCAAAAGTATTAAGTCCACAAAATGGTAAAATGTGAAAAAATCACATTTTTTTTTTCTGCATGATTTGCCAAACCTTCACTTCTAGACCTCTAATGAATGTATAAACAAAATTAGAAAGGGGTGAGGTGTATACTTTTGGACTTACAAGCTTTTCAAAATCTTACCCATAAAAACTTTAAAGTTGGGTGTGACGCCGACGCGGACGTTAGATCAGGTCACGCGTAACCGGTAAGCTAAAAACACTTGCCTTAACATAGGCGGATGGTGTTCGATTTTTCCCAATCGGACGTTAAGATGCATATGATCACCTGCCCGATCACGTGGGTACACAGGTTTCCGCCCACAGTAAGACCTCTCGCACGCTTCTATATTGACCAACAAGATTGATTTACATAGTTAATTTAACGTTTTTTTTTTTTTTATTTTATAAAAATCTCATCCAGGACTGCTGCTGTCCGACCAAGTGAAGTAAGATATTACTACACAAACAGGGAGATTTCAGCCATACAAATGTACATCTTAAACATGACTTGTTTATGTATGTTCAGGAATGTCTGACTGGTTAGAGAGATCACGTATCCTTTATGTCGGCCCCAGGTCGTGTTGTATTCTTGAATACACAGACTTCATGTCAGACCTTTTGTCCGACCGTGTAAATGTGGTCACACAACGTGACATATGGAAATTGGTCACGCCAACGTTGATGTCACCTAGGCGGTGACCCAGAAAGAAATGAATATGAGGAGAAATGTTGATAACCGGAAAAAAATCTCAGATTTTTCATTAAATATAAAATGTCAGTTTTGTGTTGAAGCCATGACAACATCATGCCTTACTCAGATCAACTTTAATTTACCCATTAGATTGCGGATCTGTGAAGATGGAGTTATACCCCACGTATGACCCATTAGTAATTATTCCAGAAAGCTGTTCACACTGATCGTATCGAGTCTTACATATCATTTTTTTCTATAAATAAGTTATAACTAAATCATGCTTTTAATAGATATGATCTGAAATGTATTTTATCTTGACATTTCATCTTCCAGTTACGTCATTAGTTTATGCATCTCTATAAATGTTCGAAATGCACTGGGCATCAAATACATCGCCTCACTCCAATGTTTATCTATGAATTGAATATACTATGAATTTTCAAATATATCTTTCAAGTATTTTAGCTGTATGTAGATCTGGTGCTTTATGTCCAGATAAATAAAATTGCATGCCATCTGAATTTTAACGGTATGATTGCCATGTGCTACAGGACCAAAACGAAGAGTATCTGGTAAATGTTGATACAGAGTCCTGTAAACAAATTAACAATGATTAAAAAGGTGATATTTATTTATCATTCCTTTGTTTTTCTGTCGAAAAATAACATTGAAAATAATTAAATTTGTTGATATAACATTAACGAATGTCATGGTCGTTTGTTTGAAACTTGCTAGAGAACATGCTTTCAAAAAATCTACTTCCAATCTCTCTCTTGTTGTCATAATCAAATCTTCAAACATCTCCTGTTTTGAACTTCTTCCAATCTCTCTCTTGGTCAAAATCAAATATTCTAACATCTCCTGTTTTGAGCTTCTTCCAATATCATCGTGGTCATAATCAAATCTTCAAACATCTCCTGTTTTGAACTTCTTACAATCTCCCTCGTGGTCATAATCGAATCTTTAAACATCTGCTTTGATTATTGAATTCCGGGATTATCGTTATTGGTCTTTTTTTCTATCTGTTAAATAACTGCGTTGTTTCCTTAACATCAAACTGAAGTGAATAAAACGAGGACGAGTATAAGTGTGTAAAAGAGCAAACTTGCTGATGTCCATCATTATGCCTGGAGTAATGGTATTGTCAAGCGATTTTATTTTGAAGTGTGTCTCTACTTAAATGAATTAAAACATAGCCTGCGTGTTACAGAAAATAAAATATCCTTGATTAGAGTTAGGGAATAAATATTATGTTGATAAACTCTCAAACGAGACAAGATTAAAAAAGAAATATATGTAATTATCAAGATGTCGCGCTTAACCGCACTCCTCTTTTCATTACCGTGACTATTTCCAAGTCTATGGCTAGGAACAGGGTCTTTATATCCGGAGCCTGTCACATCATGTCTTAAGTCAAAATACATAAAATGACTCATCGTTAGCAAAATAGAAAATACAGGTAAGTTATCCCATTTAAAAGATGTGAATGTGTACGATATGAATGTCCTGTTCAGAGTCTAGAGATTGAATATGTACGATATAAATGTCCTGTTCAGAACCTAGAGATTGAATGTGTACGATATGAATTTCCTGTTCAGAGTCTAGAGATTGAATGTGTACGATATAAATGTCCTGTTCAGAACCTAGAGATTGAATGTGTACGGTATGAATTTCCTGTTCAGAGTCTAGAGATTGAATGTGTACGGTATGAATTTCCTGTTCAGAGTCTAGAGATTGAATGTGTACGATATGAATGTCATGTTCAGAACCCAGAGATGATGAATTCATCAATTCACTTTGAATAACTTTTATTTCTCTCAAGAGAACATTATCGTTGCCAATTCTCTAGAGAACAATGTCAGCTTACCAGAAATTCTGACGATCTAGCTAAATCATAAAGAGAAACTAGTATTGACTTTCTTTCAACTTTATAAGGGTAACTAGAAGTAAAACATAAAACTTAAAAGTTCATTAAACACTTTATTATGCTACTAGACTCATGCCACTAGGCTTACGAAACTTGAATTATGCCCATAGAATTATGTTACTAGACTTATGCTACTAGACTTATACTAAAATAATTATGTTACTAGACGTATGCCCCTGGACTTTTGTCCCTTGATAAATGCCAATAGACTTATGCTGCTAGACCGCTTGTTACAATGTACCACTTGTTACAATTTACCACTTGTTACAGTTTACCACTTGTTACAGTTTACCGCTTGTTACAGTTTACCGCTTGTTACAGTTTACCGCTTGTTACAATTTACCACTTGTTACAGTTTACCACTTGTTACAATTTACCACTTGTTACAATTGACCGCTTGTTACAGTTTACCACTTGTTACAGTGTACCACTTGTTATAATTTACCACTTGTTAGTTTACCACTTGTTACAGTGTACCACTTGTTATAATTTACCACTTGTTAGTTTACCACTTGTTACAGTTTACCACTTGTTACAATTGACCGCTTGTTACAGTTTACCACTTGTTACAGTGTACCACTTGTTATAATTTACCACTTGTTAGTTTACCACTTGTTACAGTGTACCACTTGTTACAGTGTACCACTTGTTACAGTTTACCACTTGTTACAGTTTACCACTTGTTACAGTTTACCACTTGTTACAGTTTACCGCTTGTTACAGTTAACCGCTTGTTACAGTGTACCACTTGTTACAGTTTACCACTTGTTACAGTTTACCACTTGTTACAGTGTACCACTTGTTACAGTGTATTACTTGTTACAATTTACCACTTGTTACAGTTTACCACTTGTTACAGTGTACCACTTGTTACAGTTTACCACTTGTTACAGTTTACCACTTGTTACAGTTTACCACTTGTTACAATGTACCACGTGTTACAGTTTACCACTTGTTACAGTGTACCACTTGTTACAATTTACCACTTGTTACAGTGTATTACTTGTTACAGTTTACCACTTGTTACAGTTTACCACTTGTTACAGTGTGTCACTTGTTACGATTTACCACTTGTTACAGTTTACCACGTGTTACAGTGTATTACTTGTTACAGTGTGTCACTTGTTACAGTGTGTCACTTGTTACAATTTACCACTTGTTACAGTGTACCACTTGTTACAGTGTGTCACTTGTTACAGTGTGTCACTTGTTACAATTTATCACTTGTTACAGTTTACCACTTGTTACAATTTACCACTTGTTACAATTTACCACTTGTTACAGTGTGTCACTTGTTACAATTTACCACTTGTTACAGTGTACCACTTGTTACAGTGTGTCACTTGTTACAGTTTACCACTTGTTACAGTTTACCACTTGTTACAGTTTACCACGTGTTACAGTGTATTACTTGTTACAGTGTGTCACTTGTTACAGTGTGTCACTTGTTACAGTGTACCACTTGTTACAGTTTACCATGTGTTACAGTGTACCACTTGTTACAGTGTACCACTTGTTATAATTTACCACTTGTTAGTTTACCACTTGTTACAGTGTACCACTTGTTACAGTTTACCACTTGTTACAGTTTACCACTTGTTACAGTTTACCACTTGTTACAGTTTACCACGTGTTACAGTGTACCACTTGTTACAGTTTACCACTTGTTACAGTGTATTACTTGTTACAGTTTACAACTTGTTACAATTTACCACTTGTTACAGTTTACCACTTGTTACAGTTTACCGCTTGTTACAGTTTACCGCTTGTTACAGTTTACCGCTTGTTACAGTGTACCACTTGTTACAGTTTACCACTTGTTACAGTGTGTCACTTGTTACAGTGTATTACTTGTTACAATTTACCACTTGTTACAATTTACCACTTGTTACAGTTTACCACTTGTTACAGTGTACCACTTGTTACAGTTTACCACTTGTTACAGTTTACCACTTGTTACAGTTTACCACTTGTTACAATGTACCACGTGTTACAGTTTACCACTTGTTACAGTGTACCACTTGTTACAATTTACCACTTGTTACAATTTACCACTTGTTACAGTTTACCACTTGTTACAATTTACCACTTGTTACAGTGTGTCACTTGTTACAGTGTGTCACTTGTTACAATTTACCACTTGTTACAGTGTGTCACTTGTTACAATTTACCACTTGTTACAGTGTACCACTTGTTACAGTGTGTCACTTGTTACAGTTTACCACTTGTTACAGTTTACCACTTGTTACAGTTTACCACGTGTTACAGTGTATTACTTGTTACAGTGTGTCACTTGTTACAGTGTGTCACTTGTTACAATTTACCACTTGTTACAGTGTACCACTTGTTACAGTGTGTCACTTGTTACAGTGTGTCACTTGTTACAATTTACCACTTGTTACAATTTACCACTTGTTACAATTTACCACTTGTTACAGTGTGTCACTTGTTACAGTTTACCACTTGTTACAGTTTACCACTTGTTACAGTGTACCACTTGTTACAGTTTACCACTTGTTACAGTTTACCACTTGTTACAGTTTACCACTTGTTACAATTTACCACTTGTTACAGTTTACCACTTGTTACAGTTTACCACTTGTTACAATTTACCACTTGTTACAATTTACCACTTGTTACAATTTACCACTTGTTACAGTGTATTACTTGTTACAGTTTACTACTTGTTACAATTTACCACGTGTTACAGTGTGTCACTTGGTACAATGTACCATTTGTTACAGTGTACCAACTAGTTACAGACTGGTTTAACCTGTAACTAGTTGGCACTTTACATTGTGCCATCTGCATGTATAAGGAAATGATCTGACCTGTGGTCTATCAGATAAAGTGATATTCTGTCTGGTCCAGAACACAGGGGTATTGTCTGGGTACGAACATCACGCATGCTTCTGGATTTTGTTTGGCAGGTACAACACAGGTAATATCAACGTATTTACCATCTATTCTAGCCGTCAACCAGGAAGTTGTAAACCTTAGTTGGGCGTTATGCTGAAAACCGCTTTTTTACACTCTAATGCAGACGACCTTCAAGTGCATATCGATTACGTAATGGGGTCCTTTTGTTCATTCAGGGTTCAACTAGTGTCCGCTAGGTAAAACAAGTGTTCCGTTATAAACGTATGTATTAAACCGACAAAGTACTTGCTATTGACTAATGTATTGTTTGTACAATCCTTATGCTAACAGAAAATATACCCATGGAGTCGTTCATAACTTAAGTTTTTAGCATTACAAATATCTGGTTTTAAAGAAATATTTAATGTCAACCATGCCAGCATAATTTCCGACAAAGTTAGTGAAAGGAATGTCCACTGTCTTGTTACAAACGAACATAACACATGCATGTACCATACCGTGAACTGAAAGTTTACCATGGACAAAAGTGCCACTAGAAATGCGAGATTATAATCAAAATGGAAAAATAAAAATAAAAGAAGTACACTCGAAGAACGACCATTATCATTAGGCCATAGGTAGCTATATACCGACATCTTTGACGCTGGCAGACTTGAGCTACCTATCATGTAATTCGTCTCCAGAGAGGGAGTTAGCTGTTGCGTGTTATTATAATTTCTAGGTGGGTGAACATTTCTGCTGAACTTTAAACGCTCAATTAAACAAATACGCGTTGCATAAGGATTAAAAAATAGTTATATATTTCCGAAATAAGATAAATGTAAATTGTATGAGGTGCGCCAGTAGAAGTACATCGTGAACAAAATTGTAGTCAATCCGCACAAAACCCCTTATAGATCCGTGTTTAAATACGACCTTCAGCTGTATCGGGTCTCATTATAAATATCTTGAAACTGAATCTACATATCTGATGCTGATATTGTTTAGATTATTAGGCCATTTCACCCGAAAATGACCTTTGCCATGGTGTTTCATCCGTCGTCGTGCGCATTGTGTCGTTCGCAAAGTTTTTCTTTCAAAACGCTACTCCTCATTCACATTCGTTTGTGAAGGCAATAAGTAAGTGAGGGGGACTTTAAAAGAAAAAAAAAACACCTAAAATTTGGTTTTAAATGCTTTTTGATAACTATACTGGCGTGAAGTACCAAACTACCATTTTGAAAAACATTCTTAGTGAGATTTTATTGAAAGAGACGTGAATGTAGTCTTGTAAGTCACGTGACCGTTTATGTCTGTGAGATTCTTATTAATAATAGTCTATGTTATAAGATCTAATCTATATTTGGGTCGATATAAAAGGATATTTACCGGAGGGGAAAGAGTTTTAAGTGTTCCAAATAAATACCCAGTCGAGTTTTTGACCCAGAATTTTGAATTCCCTACACTATCCCAGATATTTACGTGAACTATTCCTTGTTTTCGTAACTCATTTGGATGTAGATACTGACACAAAGAATTTGTACTAATCACCTGATGTCGATGATAGCGGTGTCCCGCCTAGGACCTGTTGGTAATGGAGAAATGAACAATTCATATAGACTGACGTTTTGCCTCTACATGTAGTACAATGCAGTAAAAGGCCTGCTCTGTTGTAAATATGACGTTATATTGATGTATTTATTGGGTAAGTAACATTGCGTCATTTGAGTCACGATGATCGGTCTATTGTTTGTTTTTCCACATGATTGTTTGTCATACATCGGCTGAGATTTCATCTATACGTGACGTGAAGGGTAGCATGCATGACTTATTTTACAAAGGCTCGAACACAAACATTGAAATCATTGCCCGTACTACGTTTCAGACATACAAGTCGGTATCATATTTAGATATGAATTTAGTAATACATATAGAATAAACCTAATGGTGAATGTGGACAGAGTCATACAGATGTTCCGTGCTTCAGCGTGATTTTAACTGGATGGAATTGAACAAGGATGTGGTGGACTTTTTTAAAAACGTATATCGTTATTGTGGCAATAAACGGGAATATCGACCATCGGATGCCTTCTCAAAATACACTTTCTATATACATCAACATTCAATATATCTACAAGAATGTGGTAATTATTTATCGGATGGTTTTACCTTTATACAAAATCCTTATACAAGAGATCATACCCCCGGAATCGGGTATATTCGTTACTATGACAACTGTATGACAACTGTATTGGCCAGTCACTTAAAGAGTTATCTTAATTTTAGTTATATAGTCCTTTGACCTTTCAATGAAATAAATACAAAACATGGCCGTTATGATTGTTAACTAAGTAAACACACCAACATGTTACTACCTCAGGTTATACAAATTCAATGTTAACCGACAAACCAAGGTCAATGTTAACCGACAAACCAAGGTCAATGTTCACCGACAAACCAAGGTCAATGTTCACCGACAAACCAAGGTCAATGTTCACCGACAAACCAAGGTCAATGTTCACCGACAAACCAAGGTCAATGTTCATCGAAAAACCAAGGCCAATGTTCACCGACAAACCAAGGTTTCACGGACAAACTAAGGTCAGTGTCAATGCTCACTGACATACCAAGGTCAATGTTAACTAACAAAACAATGTCAATGTTTACTGACAAACCAAGGTCAATGCTCAGACATACCAAGGTCAATGTTCACTGACAAACATTGACATTAACACATTCCCTGCTAGCTATTTCAATCTGCATGACTCTCCCGATTTTAAGACCATGTCAAACGGATAACGATACATCCAAAATGTCCATAATAGACCACTAGTCTATTCGGGGATATAGATTTAAATAGCTTTGAACATTTTCTAACTTACATATTGTATATGTGTTGTTGGAATTGATGTTTCTATGTACATAGGCACTTTTGAGCCATAAGGCTTCAAGTTTAATAGACGTTTGAACGTTTGAACAATCTAAATGAAGTGTTTCTGAGACTTTAGATAGTAAACCATCCGATGATTCTCGTTCATCTCTGTCATTAAGTACTCTCAAATTAATGAAGTTCATCAAAATATGATACGATACTAGAAAGGGTAAAAATATTATATTTATAAATTTCATTTCTGTATTCATTTACGCTGAATATTTGATGAAGATATATAATCGGGCCCTTTATCACTGTATATTTATGCAAATATAATTTCCGTCATTTACACCGAGACATTCATAAAATAGTCTTTGCCCAAGGCGTTATTAACAACATGTGACAATAACACGAGAGAGCCCCTGACGACACCACTCCAAACCAGAATATAGTCGTCACGATCCCTCGCCCATGCAAATATTGTATTAGATGAAATTAAAGTAGGCAACATGCATACAAACATGAAACATATAATATAGCATCAAGAACCATTATATGTGTTTGTGTTCAGTCATCAAGTTCCTGTGAAAATTATCAACGCAATTAGTATCTTGTCTACCAAGCCAGTTTCATCAAAATTCTATCATTCCTTCAAAAGATATCGTGTCGGTAAAACAATCAGCCAATCAGATCACAGCAGCCTCATTAAATATGCACGGAACATGCCGATAATCAAACTTGAGCGAGTGATTTAGGAAATACATTGTAAGTCTACCAAGCAAATATCATCGAAATCCTATCATTGACATTCCTTTAAAGGATTTCGTGTGGAAATTGAATCCGTTCGGACGGAAGGAACCAATTTATATATCTCCATGGCCACGATGTCGGGGAATAATAAACACAACGTACACAATTAAAACAACTAAGAATACTTCGAAAAATATCTATCAGCTTCCGTTTTGATAAACCAATATATACATACTATATATGTATTATATCAGAGACGTATATATCACATATATACATATCTGTGGTATAAATGTAGGTCTCAGATTATATATAGCATAAAATGCAACAGCTGAAATTCAAAAGATCATCCTGATATCCATATTCATACCTAAATATTATCTGTCATTATGTCTACGTCAGTTCGAAGTTGGTATTCTATGTCACAGTATACAAAAAATGTACGTTTGGAGACGACTATCCGTAGGAACCAGATATCTATCTACTATAGTTCAGCACGTAAGGGACATCGCTATCTGTTTTGGCACACGGTTTTGTAATTCAAACATCACACGGCCTGAACTACTTTATATGGAAAGAAAGAATTAATGACCAGGCCTCTCAGACATTGTTTAACTCATTACATATGTCGAGTAAATGTGATCTATACAAACATATGGTTAATAAAGTAACACTGCAATTCTACTGAATTTGCTAGGAAGATTTATCAAAGAAGCTTTTAGCTGCAGAATTGTGTAAATATACGTGGTTTGTGTAGGTGTTGAGTTTTGATGTAACACGTTATTGCATAATAGTGTACTTATAATTGTTGAACCTCCCGGTGTCCGTCTGTCGTGTTTACCAAATGGTATTATCTGATACTTTTTTTCCATGTCTCTCTGACTGACTGTTATAAAAGTTCTCCTAGAATCCTTATTCTGTAACAGTGTAATATAATTAGTATCAATTCTGTGATTGGGCGCAGCCCTTGTAAGCCCTTGTAAGATTAAGTGGAATACAATGTATTTTTTGCTGATGTTGCCAGTAGACAATATGGTTGATTAATATTCCTCATAATATAGTACATATGTCGGTTAATCGGTTTCCGTATTTAATTATAATAAGTCAATTACGTTTTGTAATTTTATTATAATACATGTTGTATTCATTTATATATACATGTATATACATATATAAATACATGTATATCAATTTATGTACTGATGGGTCATAGACCTAAAGTCAATAAATGAATTGAATTGAATTATGGAATTCGCGTGATTCCACTGATCTTGTACAACCACAGAGTCACATGACTGACAAAGCCGTCTCATAAACATTGCCGTCATGTCGGCCCGTCAGAGCTAGCCTGAGGACATGCATTTTAACTCTCCGTAACAATGAACACACACTGTCTTCACTGACAAGCGATCGGTCATTAATGACGTCACCAAAACATAACAACAGTGGTGTATGTTGTCACTTCAACACTAGCTACTACAATATTCGTTTCAATCTATTGTGAATAACAAAAGGAAATACCAAAACGACCTCTAGACATATCAAATGTTACTATGTTACTGTACTGGCTGGAAGTTTGTGTTACTTTAAATAGATATATACAGGTTTTCTTAGTTTACCTAGATGGCACATGTAATTCTACATAAAAATTATGAACACTTTAAGTCCTTGCTCTCGAGTTCATCGTCTTACAAAATATCATGCAACGAATGCCAAAGAACAGCATTCAATGTATATCAGACGGTTCCTATATTTACTGACATCACAGAAATATACAGACCGTACCAATTGTATGTCAATTTCCTAGGTTTTTAATATCTGTTCCTGGTTGATGTTGGTTGGGTTTATCGGATCGTGTTTATAACTAATTATGTACATATTGTGCTGGTCGATTATGTGACGACGCCCAAAACAAATCCATACTGGTACACCAAAGAGATGCTACGCTACTGAATACTGAATGTATATAAAAATGTTTATTGCGGACATATCTGTCATGAATGACACACGTCAGAAGTGGTATGGCTAAATACAGGAACAGACGCACCTGTCTAAAGTGACCGACTCCTACGCTACACAGTTATTACCGATGACTTATAATCTACGAAGTCTACACTTTGTAACACGATCCATAACATATTTAGTGTATGACATGTGACGAGCGTCGCCCAATAACGATGACTGATGACACCGGGACATGAAGAACACCAGGACATTTCCACGTGACAAATTTGATTTTCACCTATTTATTGTGGTTCCATAAACTTCTCACGGTAGTTCCATAAATTCTCACGGTGGTTCCATAAAGTTCTCACGTGAGATATACTGGGTTGTATTTAAATATAAATTAACCTTTTCAGATATGTGTAAAACCTCGGATCATTTATCAAGTTAACGACATGCATGTTTAAATACAGAAAGTAGTTTTATATAATACTTAGGGACACCTTGTGTAAATGTCGTTCCCGTAATGGTATCCTGTTATATACAGATTGACATAGTTAACACTTTATTGTAAACTTAGAAATCACATTTGTTTTCCCGTCTGGTGGTTCTATAACCATGTTACACAGTACAGTATCATTAATCTAAACAACAACGAAACGGGCAAAGAGTTAAGAAGTATGCATTGAACGTTTCATTGTCTTTCGAATACGCGCATGGAAATTATATAAAAGGACATTGCTAGAATATTTGCATTAATTTTTTTTATTGAATTCCCGAAAATAATGGCTGATGTTAAGGAATGGAAATGGCATGGGTAATGGCTTGTCAAACAATGACACAGTTGGTCGAAATCAGCTCATGCTCCAAATAAAGACATTCATATACATGTAATCTAAAATACATGTCAAGTTGGATCCAGTCTATTGAAGAGTAGATGATGCTTCAGTAAATCATAGTATCCGTGATGTTTCAGTAAATCATAGTATCCGTGATGTTTCAGTATAACATTGTATAGAGAATTTGTCAGTATATTACCGATAGAGAGTTTGTCAGTATAATATTGTATAGAGAATAATTGAATTTGTCAGTATAACATTGTATAGAGAATTTGTCAGTATAATATTGTATAGAGAATTTGTCAGTATAATATTGTATAGAGAATAATTGAATTTGTCAGTATAACATTGTATAGAGAATTTGTCAGTATAATATTGTATCGGGAATTTGTCAGTATAACATTGTATAGTTTGTCAGTATAATATTGTAGCGGGAATTTATCAGTATAATGTTGTACAGAGAATTTGTCAGTATATTACCGATAGAGAGTTTGTCAGTATAATATTGTATAGAGAATAATTGAATTTGTCAGTATAACATTGTATAGAGAATTTGTCAGTATAACATTGTATAGAGAATTTGTCAGTATATTACCGATAGAGAGTTTGTCAGTATAATATTGTATAGAGAATAATTGAATTTGTCAGTATAACATTGTATAGAGAATTTGTCAGTATAATATTGTATCGGGAATTTGTCAGTATAACATTGTATAGAGTTTGTCAGTATAATATTGTAGCGGGAATTTATCAGTATAATGTTGTACAGAGAATTTGTCAGTATAATGTCGATCAGTGATATTCCAGTATAAATTGTAGCGGTGATATTCCAGTATAATATTGTATAGAGAGTTTGTCAGTATAATATTGTACAGAGAATGTGTGTCAGTGTAATATTGTATCAGTGATATTCCAGTATAATATTGTGTTGGTGATTTTTCTGTAAAGGTATACTATTTTGCTTAAAATTTAGAATTTAATGTCACTTATGTATCTGTATACAAAACTACATACACGCTCATCTATCCAAACTACAGAAGGCGAGTTTCGGTCTCGCTAGCATGCATACGTAATGACATATATACATACATTTATATATAATCGATCAATTAGCTGTCGCGTGGTGATTTATGTTCAGGCTTAAACTTTTCATAAGTAAACTGTTAAAGACGAGACAGATTATGTAGCACACCTTCATAAAGGTCTAAATGTAAAAATATTTAACATATTAAAAAAAATGTTCATTTATTATGATGGGGAGGGGGCATCAATTAATAGCTGAAATACAAATTGCTATGTTTAATCGGCTAAAATCAAGTTACTTAGAATTATTTAGAAAGTACAATATAGAGGACTGATAATATGGACATAAGTAACACAGATTTAAGTTTTTCCGAAAGTACATGTAAATATTACTCACCAGTGGGTTAAGACATTGGTTCGTTGGACTAACAGTTGGTGTTGGACATTTAAATCTCCCGAACAATTGTATCATCAAATCGTCAAGGGTGGTCAGTGAAATTGAGCTCGCGTTTTGTACACGTAAAATCCCCAAAACTTGTTCAAACGGATCTACCCGTGAATGACTATGGCCGACTTCATCCGACCTTATACCACTGAAAATAGAAACAACTATACACGCCAGAAAGATGTTCATTTTGGTGGTCTGTGTCGCAAACAGCACGACTGTAATAGGTCTAATGTCAAACGACCACTTCGTGTTTACCTTTATATGATGTTCCTAGAAGGTGATTCACATTTACCTCAACCAACGCCGTGTGCAGTGTACAGCTTGGTTGTCTTCTCTGTAAGGTGCGGCCGTGTGCAAAATCTCGCCGGTAAAATGTGAAATAGACCTATGACCACGTGATCATTTGATTACTCCGTCTGAATGAGCCCGTTTCAAGTAGGACGGCATAATACATTGTATAAATACTCCTATTTATTACCCCGTTTACAGAGCTCAGCGTGAGGTGTAGACCTTGTCTTTATATAGCTTTAGAGCGGGTCCATTGTAAGTCATAACTCGATTTAAATGATTAACATTATAGAGTTGTAAATCCACTCGCTGAAGCCGGACTACTTGCTTCTTCTCCAGACAGGAAGCTATGTTATATAATTTATGCCGAAGCTCTTAATATATTGTTCACTGTTAGCATTTCATATAAACTTAACGAATTGATTTGAACGGAAATTTATGAATTTATGAATTATCTTCCATGTTATTGCTGCATTGCAAGAAATAACAGGGATATAATATTACTTATATTTACATCTCCTCGCCTTAACGCCTATGATAAACAGACAGGAAATAAAATAAATGACAAAGGCTTCCATTTGAATGTTAAATTGTCGGGACAGCCCCATAACATGGACCCACTTAAACACTTCAGAACATATTTTCGTGATTTCTCCTAGAACTTAGTTTCAGAGATATACCTTGGAAAGATATATGTGCAAATTTCAATGCGCGTTATAGAAAAGTTTAATATTGACTAAGCGTCGGTAAATTTAATTTGCTGACAATACTAAAAATAAAATTATTTTATTTTATTGATCTAATTTGAACATGTATGCTTTGTTTTCAAAAGATACAAAATTGATGGTAACCTTGCTAGCCAGTCGTCATGGAAACCGTGTCATCATTCAGTAACTTGCTTAAGCTGGAGAAATCAATATATATATCTACAAAAAATGTAGCTGCGAAAAACCATGTGAAACACATCTATACATAACATTAGTGTAAATAGGGTAGGGTTCTTGTTCATTTGTCTTTCTACAGATCAATTGTAATTTCAGATGTCCTAATAGACGGTACTGACTACTAGTTATTGTAAATACAGAGTCACAGACGAGCCAGAGCGGACTTAATATATGTTAGCACGAGTTCCCTCTGGCCTTGACAATGTCTGGTGTAGAACCAGAGAGCACTACTACATGTGCAGTCCGGTGTCGCTAAGATTTTGGTGCAGACAAAGTAAATTTATTATGACACAACACTTACCTTATATTTGTGGATAGATGAGATATTGTGTTATCCCAAAACATCCATTTAATCATGTATCGATGTCATATTCCGTTCGTATATATAGACCCTCGCTTTCGATATCATAATGCATAATATGTGGGTCGTGGTCGGCCTAATCACCCTGTCAGAGCAATATGGAGCGAAAAGGAAAAAATACAAAATCTATTTCTATATAGTCTACCGGTTATAATATGTAAAGCAATGTATTCTTGCATTAAATATATCAGATTTGGAAATAGCGTCTCGATTCGGGTGGTTAGTTGCACTGTCACTTTAAATATATTTCGAGCAGGGGAAAGTGAGGGTCTAAACGAGCGGAATAGAACATCGATATGGGACTAAATGGGTGTTTGGGAAAATAATTATCTCATTTATTCATGAATGTAAGGTAGGTGTTATGTCAAGCCTGATTTTATTTCATCTGCACCAAAACCTTAGCGACACAAAAAAAGCGTCTGAGAACTCCACGTTTTCATATAAGCCCAGTAGTGCGCGCTAGCCTTGACTTGGTGTCGGGGCCAGTGGTACCACTCTCGCATCTCCCTCACATTGGATCTCAGTATTCCATTTGAATGAAATATATAGCTTTTAATATACTGTTATTCTATCAATTTTATAAGTAATCAATAGTACATGATTTAGACTTTTATATATAAGTTATTGAGTGTAAGTTATGTCAGTGAAATAATTCATACAATGCAAATAAATTTTCGAAGCCAATATGATCCAGGCTATATGTACAGATTCTTAACTCGTTCTCCACATTGTATTTTGTATTGATGTTTACGCATATTACGACTGTGTATATGATATGCACTAATGGGTAATATAGCCCACAGTTAATAAAAGAAATTGAAATTGAAATTGAGCTCGGGCTAAATATATATATGCAAGATCTTATGCAATATTGACAATATTGAAGAGTCCAAGTTCTCTGCTCGCACATCAAGCAACACACGGGAACACTTCAAAAGGTGTTCAAAACAAGACACAAATTTGAAGTGTCAAATTACCGTAACCGACACATGCGACTCCCCACCAGAAGAGCTTCCAAATCCAGGCTCATAAAAAGTCGAAAGCTACAGCAAAGCAAGTTAAACCCAGACTTGTATGTACCTGAACTGGGAGCACACAATTATATATATGTTCAGCATTTGAACAGAAAGCGCTCGGGATATCAACAAAAATCTGTTTTGAAGTTATTTTTCTTTTCTGTTTATTTAACTCATTCACAAGGACTATCCAAGTCCCTTATATGTGTGATTTATATGTTGTAAGAAAAGTAGGTCGTCACAAATTATACTAAACGGATATCAAATCATTAATGTAGACATAAAAGGAAGAGGGCCAGGAGGACGGGTGTTTGTAATATGAACAGTAGCTACATCAATGACTGGGCAAACACACAAGGTATAAGAACATTTTGATGCAAATTGAGAGTTAGTTACAATAGAGCCAAAAATAGATCAAAATTCATCATGCATGTGTTTTAATCCTTTCAGTACTCGTCAAAGACCTGAATGAATTTAATGCTACATAGGAGGCGACAGAAATAGACCAAAAGTGAATTAAAATAGAATAAATTCGAAGGTGCAATTATATATAATTCAATAAATTTCCTAATTTACAATATTGGGTTTCAAAAGAATATTATGTTTATGTGCTTGTATTCTGAACCGTATTTTTATTCAGTAAAAAAACAACATGACGCTTAGTTTACGATTAATCTCTGGGACTGCTAATGCTTGGTAATGGCAAGGTCACTTCACATATTTTGTTATTGTACCATGTGAATCACACAGTAATCCTTGTCGTTTATTCAAAATCAGTGGCCTGGATCTTTCGTGTAATAAGACACTTGTATTGTCCAGCAGATTAGGTATTTGTGTCCTACTGTCAAACCTTCTAATGTATACATAATTACATTTACATATTACAGAGCGGCATAGCTAGACGGGGGAGTGGGAAGGGGTGAGGATAGTGCACTTGGGTAGAACTGTTATCTTTTATTTTTTGAAACTAATCCAAAATGTATAATCCCGGGCCGGGGGGGATTAAAGTTCATTAAAAATAATTGTCATTTTGCAAGTATTTATGAAGTTAAGATGCTGATAAATTACATTTGGACCGACTCAAGACCATAAAGCAAACTCGCATGTTGAACAATTTCTAAAAAAAAAATATACATATATATATATTGTCTTCGTCAGTCTTTGTTAACATAAGGTAAGTGTTATACTGTATGATGTAGTCTTAGTTAACATAATGTGAGTGTTATACTCTGTTAGTCAGTCTTAGTTAACATAAGGTTAGTGCTATACTGTATTAGTTAGTCTTAGTTAACATAAGGCGAGTGTTATACTCTGTTAGTCAGTCTTAGTTAACATAAGGTGAGTGTTATACTCTGTTAGTCAGTCTTAGTTAACATCAGGTGAGTCTTATACTCTGTTAGTCAGTCTTAGTTAACATAAGGTTAGTGTTATACTGTATTCGCAAGTATTAGTTAACATAAGGTGAGTGTTATACTGTATTCGCCAGTCTTAGTTAACATAAGGTTAGTGTTATACTCTGTTAGTCAGTCTTAGTTAACATAACGTGAGTGTTATACTGTATTAGTTAGTCTTAGTTAACATAAGGTAAGTGTTATACTGTATTAGTTAGTCTTAGTTAACATAAGGCGAGTGTTATACTCTGTTAGTTAGTCTTAGTTAACATAAGGTGAGTGTTATACTGTATTAGTCAGTCTTAATTAACATAAGGTTAGTGTTATACTGTATTAGTTAGTCTTAGTTAACATAAGGCGAGTGTTATACTCTGTTAGTCAGTTTAAGTTAACATAAGGTAAGTGTTATACTCTGTTAGTCAGTCTTAGTTAACATAAGGTATTTGTTATGATGTATTAATCTATTTTGAAAAAAATGTAGGAACCCTAAGACTCCTGTGTTTGTGTCATCAAATTTAAACTTTTGTACAGTGTATGATAATATCGCTTTCTTCATCATTTTTTTATATCATGCATATGGTATACCTGACAATTGTCTTGTGTATTAATGTATCATCATGCGTCTTGTTAGAATGAAATCGTTAGCTGCCTTACGGTGTTCATAATCACCACTTGTGAATGTCCCCGGGCAGTATGTCCGACAATTCATAAATTGTTAAGGATAATTAAAGTGGTAAGTAAGTGAATGTCTGCATTGATTGAATCTAACTAAACGTGGACCATCTATATGTTGGGATCTATCCAATATTTCAGTCTACAGGCTTAATAAAAGTCGGGAACCCTTTCTACTGAAGAAGGCTGAAGTACCCACAATAAATTAAAGTTATTATATTTATACAAACAAGGAATATAATAAGTGTCATGTCTAAATTTGGAAGATTACATGTACGACACCATTACGATGAATGTATGAAGTGTCATGTCTAAATTTGGAGGATTGACAAAGACATACATGTATGACACTAATATGATGAATATAAGGAGTGTTCCGCCTGTATTTGCAGGACATATAACACTCGGCACTAACAGAATTTCACCCGTCGCACTAAAACATGCTCAACATATAATACATGGAAACTTCCACATTTACTTCGTGGTATTTTGGATCAACTGCACATAATGGAAACAAAGCAATGAAAAGGAAAATGAGGGAGAAAATGACAAAGAATTGAGAAAGAACTGGGATGATATATATATCTCACCTGTCATTAGTCCAAGAAACTCATTGGGTGAAACTGTATTAAATGTACGCCTGTAGCTCCAGGCAATATCAAAGTTCAAATAAGAAGGCCTACTGGAGCAGAGCAATGTATCAGCACTTAAAAAGATCTAAACACTTTCCTCAATCATCGGAGACATATTTCAGGGCACGACAATTTGTGGAAAGGGATTCCCATTATCCATTTGAGGCGACCTTTAAAGGGGAAAACGTTTTGAAACAGTCAGGCTTTAAAAAACAGATAGATATTATCTGATGCAACGTGTTTTAATTAAATGATTGAATAATCTGATCTTAAAGCCATAAATTTGTGTATAAAAATGTTGAAATATTACACGTTATTTCTGCCACTAGCACGTGTAATTGAAAATAACCAGATCTATACACACTCATTCAATACCTTACCATACCCACCAGATCATACACACTCATCCAATACCTTACCATACCCACCAGATCATACACACTCATTCAATAACTTACCATGCCCAACATATCCACACTCATTCAATAACTTACCATACCCACCAGATCATATACACTCATTCAATACCTTACATTGCCCAACAGATCCACACTCATTCAATTCCTTACCATGCCCACCAGATCCACACTCATTCAATACCTTATCATGCCCATCAGATCCACACTCATTCAATATATTACCATGCTCACCAGATCATACACACTCATTCAATACCTTATCATGCCCACCAGATCATACACAGTCATTCAATACCTTACCATGCCCACCAGATCATACACACTCATTCAATACCTTATCATGCCCACCAGATCATACACACTCATTCAAGACCTTACCATGCCGACCAGATCCACACTCATGTAATACCTTACCATGCCGACCAGATCCACACTCATTCAATACCATACCATGCCTACAGATCTTACACAGCCATTCAATACCTTACCATGCGCACCAGATCCACACTTATTCAATACCTTACCATGCCAAATAGATCATACACACTCGTTCAATACCTTACCATGCCCAGTAGATCCACACTCATTCAATACCTTACATCTATCATGCCCGCCAGATCAACACTCACTGCCCTGCAGGTAGGGCGTAAGAATTGTACCTGCTGCCCCCATTGCATGATCGTAAGAGGCGACTAAATTTGGGATCTTATCTTTTCTCTTCTTTCTGAACAACTTTCTTCTTCCTAATGTCTCCCTTGACAATGCCTCACGTTTGGCCTTTAGTTGAGCGTTCGCCCCTTTGAGGAAGGCTTTGGGCCCTGTCCCCTAGCCGAGACATACCAGAGTCTTTAAAAATGGTAGCTGCTGCTCCTTGCTTAGCGCTCAGCATATTAGGAGTGGGACGACTGGTTCGCCCGTTGTCAGTATAATGTGACCGGGTGGGGTGTGCTGCTGGGTGTCTCCGGCAGTATGCTTCAGTGAGGTGGCACTATAAATCGGCAAAAGTTCCGGCCTATCACAAGGAGACTTAACACGAACATACCGCAGCCTCCCAAAACACACATACGCACTCACCACACGCATGCATGTCGCACGCACGGAAGCCATCCTTAAATGACCTTAGCTGTTAATAGGACGTTAAACAAAATAAACCAAACCAAAAGATCAACACTCACTCAATACCTTACCATGCCCACCAGATCCACACTCATTCGATACCTTACCATGCCCGCCAGATCAACATTCATTCAATACTTTACCATGCCGACCAGATGATACACAGTCATTCAATACCTTACCATGCCGATCAGATCCACACTTACTGATCAATACCTTACCATGCCCACCAGATCCACACTCACTCAATACCTTATCATGCCCACTGGATCATACACATTCATTCAATACCTTATCATGCCCACTAGATCCACACTCATTCAATACCTTATCATGCCCACTAGATCCACACTCATTCAATACCTTATCATGGCCACTAGATCCACACTCATTCAATACCTTATCATGCCCACTAGATCCACACTCATTCAATACCTTATCATGCCCACTGGATCATACACATTCATTCAATACCTTATCATGCCCACTAGATCCACACTCATTCAATACCTTATCATGCCCACTAGATCCACACTCATTCAATACCTTATCATGCCCACTAGATCCACACTCATTCAATACCTTATCATGCCCACTAGATCCACACTCATTCAATACCTTACCATGCCCACCAGATCCACACTCATTCAATACCTTATCATGCCCACCAGATCCACACTCATTCAATACCTTACCATGTCGATCAGATCCACACTTATTCAATACCCTACCATGCCGATCAGATCCACACTTATTGATCAATACCCTACCATGCCCACCAGATCCACACTCATTCAATGCCTTACCATGCCCACTGGATCATACACATTCATTCAATACCTTATCATGCCCACTAGATCCACACTTATTGATCAATACCTTACCATGCCCACCAGATCCACACTCACTCAATACCTTATCATGCCCACTGGATCATACACATTCATTCAATACCTTATCATGCCCACTGGATCATACACATTCATTCAATACCTTATCATGCCCACTGGATCATTCACATTCATTCAATACCTTATCATGCCCACTGGATCATACACATTCATTCAATACCTTATCATGCCCACTGGATCATACACATTCATTCAATACCTTATCATGCCCACTGGATCATACACATTCATTCAATACCTTATCATGCCCACTGGATCATACACATTCATTCAATACCTTACCATGCCGATCAGATCCACACTCATTCAATACCTTATCATGCCCACTGGATCATACACATTCATTCAATACCTTATCATGCCCACTAGATCCACACTCATTCAATACCTTATCATACCCACCAGATCCACACTCATTCAATACCTTATCATGCCCACTAGATCCACACTCATTCAATACCTTACCATGCCCACCAGATCCACACTCATTCAATACCTTATCATGCCCACTAGATCCACACTCATTCAATACCTTATCATGCCCACTGGATCATACACATTCATTCAATACCTTATCATGCCCACTAGATCCACACTCATTCAATACCTTATCATGCCCACTAGATCCACACTCATTCAATACCTTACCATATCCACCAGATCAGTCATTCCTATTGTGAAGTGTTAGGATATTATCAATACCACAGAAACAGGTAATGTGTAGTGTGCCTAAATTTCACACGAGGCATTTGCACGAACAACCTATATATAAAACGGGCCTTATTACATATAGTATGTTATGCTTAATACAGATTGGCAGAAAGGTGTGCATCATGTTATCCTTCTGATGAGATATCGTACCTGGAAAAGGACATCTTCTCTAGGAGACAAAACACAGCAGTATAGTAAAGCCGGCATTGTAGATTCAACAGGTGTGTTTTCTTTTCGTGGAAGCAAAGACTGAGACGAAAAGAGAACTGTTTTGACACCAACAACAGTGTAAATGACGTGTAATCTTCAAACTTTTGTATTTGAACATTAAATGACATTCTTGACCGTCTTTTTAAAACGTTACAGTCGTGATCCTTTCCGCATCAGGTAAGTTCCATCATTGATATTAATTATAATAATGTTTTTATAAAGAAGATTATACGTAAACAAAAATATTTCATGATTAATAATTCCTTGTATTGCATGATGAAGTCTTATTGATGCTAACATCGAGGTTTACCGAGATCTCTGCATATAGTAAATAGAATGTTTCTAGTCCGGTACTCCCGTCCTTGTTTATGATACTATATATTCCGTCATATTTTCATAGCTGCTAGTTTACTTGTTACACTGTCGGTCTTCTTGATGTTTACATGTAGTACTTTTGTACCATTGATCTTCTAATTAAAATCAAGTATTGCATGTCAATATGTATCGCTTGTTCCACTCCGTCTCTATATTCACTCCAACAACAAGGCCTTTTGTTATCGTTGTTTTATAGTGACTCTTTGTCTACTTAATGAAATAGAAGAGTTAATTGTTATTTTATCATACAGCGATAGTACACGTTAGATTTTAAATGGAACATTATGCTTGTTTAGTTTATAACAATATGATATATACCCATTTTAGACATATTTGTTCTTAAAGCTTTCTAAAATATTTAAAGGTCACGTTAAATAAAAACAGACCCATTTTCATGAGACTCTAACAATGTCTTAACTAGTATTGACTGACAATCAACACACTATTCACGATTTTAATAGTTGAAGGACTCATCTGACACCTGAGTTATTCTAATTGTACGTCACGTCTCTTTTTCTCTTTCCATAGTAATTAAAACAAGACAAGCGTAACATATATAGTAAGTCTTTGCAGTTTGTCGTTCGATTATGAACCAATGAAGACCGGTCTGTAGCAATTTAAGTAGTTAAAACAAATTATTACACACATTGTAAATTGTGACACCGCTATATGCTTCACCTCTACATGTGTTTTAATGATTTAATCTCATTGTCATGATTTCTGTGATAGGTACATGCAGCACCTACTGACAGAAATCCTTAACCTAACCCACGATATTAGAGTATTAACTCCCCTTGTAGGAGATAGAGTTAGACATGATAGGTAATAACTGAGGTACCTGGTGGTTGAATTGTTATGTTCCTCATTCCCTGTTATTGCATCATCCCTGTTCTATTTTAACATCCCTGTTCTATTTTATCATCCCTGGTCTATTTTATCATCCTTGTTCTATTTTATCATCCCTGTTCTATTTTATCATCCCTGTTCTATTTTATCATCCATGTTCTATTTTATCGTCCCTGTTCTATTTAACATCCCTGGTCTATTTTATCGTCCCTGTTCTATTTAACATCCCTGGTCTATTTTATCATCCTTGTTCTATCTTATCGTCCCTGTTCTATTTTAACATCCCTGTTCTATTTTAACATCCCCGTTCTATTTTATCGGCCCTGTTCTATTTTATCATCCCTGTTCTATTTTAACATCCCTGGTCTATTTTAACATCCCTGTTCTATTTTAACATCCCTGTTCTATTTTATCATCCCTGGTCTATTTTATCATCCCTGTTCTATTTTATCATCCCTGGTCTATTTTATCATCCCTGTTCTATTTAACATCCCTGTTCTATTTTAACATCCCTGTTCTATTTTAACATCCCTGTTCTATTTTAACATCCCTGTTCTATTTTAACATCCCTGGTCTATTTTATCATCCCTGTTCTATTTAACATCCCTGTTCTATTTTATCATCCCTGTTCTATTTTATCATCCCTGGTCTATTTTAACATCCCTGTTCTATTTTATCGGCCCTGTTCTATTTTATCATCCCTGTTCTATTTTATCATCCCTGTTCTATTTTATCATCCCTGGTCTATTTTAACATCCCTGTTCTATTTTATCATCCCTGTTCTATTTAACATCCCTGGTCTATTTTATCATCCCTGTTCTATTTAACATCCCTGTTCTATTTTATCATCCCTGGTCTATTTTATCATCCCTGTTCTATTTAACATCCCTGTTCTATTTTAACATCCCTGTTCTATTTTATCATCCCTGTTCTATTTTATCATCCTTGTTCCATTTTAACATCCCTGTTCTATTTTATCATCCCCTGTTCTATTTTAACATCCCTGGTCTATTTTATCATCCCTGTTCTATCTTATCGTCCCTGTTCTATTTTATCGTCCTTGTTCTATTTTAACATCCCTGTTCTATTTTATCATCCTTGTTCTATTTTAACATCCGTGTTCTATTTTAACATCCCTGTTCTATTTTAACATCCCTGTTCTATTTTAACATCCCTGGTCTATTTTATCATCCTTGTTCTATTTTATCATCCCTGGTCTATTTTATCATCCCTGGTCTATTTTATCATCCTTGTTCTATTTTATCATCCCTGGTCTATTTTATCATCCCTGGTCTATTTTATCATCCTTGTTCCATTTTATCATCCCTGTTCTATTTTATCATCCTTGTTCCATTTTAACATCCCTGTTCTATTTTATCATCCCCTGTTCTATTTTAACATCCCTGGTCTATTTTATCATCCCTGTTCTATCTTATCGTCCCTGTTCTATTTTATCGTCCTTGTTCTATTTTAACATCCCTGTTCTATTTTATCATCCCTGGTCTATTTTATCATCCTTGTTCTATTTTATCATCCCTGTTCTATTTTATCATCCCTGGTCTATTTTATCATCCTTGTTCTATTTTAACATCCCTGTTCTATTTTAACATCCCTGTTCTATTTTAACATCCCTGTTCTATTTTATCATCCCTGGTCTATTTTATCGCTCCTGTTCTTTTTTATCATCCTTGTTCTATTTTATCGTCCCTGTTCTATTTTAACATCCCTGTTCTATTTTATCATCCTTGTTCCATTTTATCATCCCTGGTCTATTTTATCATCCTTGTTCCATTTTATCATCCCTGTTCTATTTTATCATCCCTGTTCTATTTTAACATCCCTGGTCTATTTTACCACTTCTGTTCTATTTTGACTATAAAACCGGTCAAAATCGTAGACAACAGAGTAAGGACATTAACTTTTCCGTGGTTGGTCATAGAGTATGGTGTTGTTCGCTAGAAAACCGTTTTGGTTACGATCGGTTAACTTATGGATGGAAAGCTATATAAACATCTTCCTCGATCACTACCGGGAATTTTTAAGTACCATGTCTGCTCACTTAAAATACGATAAAACTACCTGATCCAAACGATATCCCAACCAAACCATATTTATACTTACATACATGTATCCCTTACCAATTAGAAAATTAAAGATTTTACACAAGTATTTTACCAACATTGAAATAATGTAATGTGATGTTGAGAAAAGATCCGCATATATGACAGCTAATGGTGGCCGGTCTCTCTCCTATCCCAGTTAGATTATACACATTAAATAATTCCTGTCACAGGAGTGAATACATGGTGTGAGAAAGGAGGACGCATGTTATCTGTTTTAACTTTTATATTTGGTCTGGGTATGTCTGTAATGTGATGATTACGCAATGTCATTAAGTGAATATATAAAGGTTACACAAAGGTTAAATGTTGGAAATGGTATTTATTTCACTGAAGTTTCAAAAGACATGAACTTTAGAGAGTGCCCTTTAATATTGTAACTCGGGGAAAAAAAACCCCCACACACACATAGAGAAATAAATACTCTATCCAACAAAATAGAAAGAGTTGGAAACGGCGGGATTGAGACCTGGTTAGAATACACGGTTTTTGTTGATTATATTCAAATAAGGCGTAATTATATTATCATACATGTATATACAAATCGATTCTTAAAAAAAAAAAAAAAACCTGCGTTACGTTTTTCTTAGCCTGACCAAGACACACAAAGCAGTCAACGCCTTAAGTCAACGTAAATATAAATTTTGTTTTACAAATGTTTAAAGATATGCAAAGTTTCAGCGTCCTGAGTTGTTAAAAAGGGCACTTTTATAACTACTGTCCTTGATAAAAAAAAAATGTTCCTTTAAATTGACACATCCTCTTACTCTTTGAAATACCCTTGAAATACTTTAGTTTACTGACCTTTGGGCATTCTGGACAATTAGAGAGGGACGTGATCCAGGGTACTGTGCACCATGTTAGAGGTCACTGACATTTGGGTACTTTGGAAGATGACCTTGTGACATACTATATCGTATATATGTAATTAATTGCGAAGAAACGTTTGCAAGTATATGTTATCTATTAATGTATATAGTTTTACAGTTGATCCACAATTTAGCTGGGCAACCACCTTTCAGCAATTTTGATTATAGATACAACACAATACGACATTCAAATAAGTAGATAGTCCTCTTTGTAATCTTTGTAACTCTGAAAGAGAAACCATTGGACATTTATTTTGGGAATGTGATCAAGTTCAAAATCTTTTACAAAGTTAAGATTTGTTATTGGAAGCTTTTTTTTATTCCTTTTACTTTAAACAAACAATACTTTTTGGCAAGATTAATAATTATAACCCTGCTTTATACAAAATTGACAATCAAGTAATTTTACTAACAAAACAAAATATTTATAGAACTAGGTGTCTACATAAGTCACTCAACATCAATGCATTGATTTATTTTATACTTGATCATTATAAAGTACAGAAATACATCACTAGCATTAAAGAGGAGGGAGCTAAAGAATAAAATTGTGAATGATTGGAAGAAGTGGGAAAAATTAATACAAATTTAACAATGACATGTATATACAAAAATGTACATATATATAATATATTACATCAAAAAGTACATGAAAACGTTAATTTTCGTCTGTGTAACTATATTATAATTTTGGTATATTTCCTTCCGCAATTTTTAAGCTGTTACCATGGTATTCACAGCTCTAAAAATTACAGAAAAAATAAGTTTACTTATCCTTCAGAGCTGTATTAAAATTGCAAATGTTGTAAAGATTACAAATATATACACTTTATTGGAGGTACATTATGTAATATGTAGGGTTAACTGGCAATGTTCACATACCTAAAACATGTGCCATATGTTTCAGAATTGGGCTGTTTTACTGTACACTGCTACCTAGGTGTGTGTTTTGTTCGTATGTGTATTGTATTGTTTATTCACTTTAAGCCTTGCGGCCCATCGGTATTACAGCAAAAACAGAATAATGTCATGTGCATGTACAATAAGGATATCAAAAACATATACAAAATGTTAAGTATAATATGAAAAAAACCTACATTGTACAAGACAAGAATGAATTTGACAGCTGTGAAATATATATGAGATAATTGTATGAAGTCATATTCATAATTTGATAGATTGGAAGACGACAGGCATAACATATGAAGTAAAAAATGTGCCAGAAAATGTCATTTGCAGGAGGTAACCGGTAGAAAATACATGGTAATTCAACAATACATATTACATATTAAGCTTGAAACGTTGAACGTAATAATAAACTTGATCGTAAATATTTACCTAAATGACAACATATACAAATATACAAGTGGGAATGTGTGGTTAAGTAAGTGGTTACATGTATGTGTTATGATATCTAATTAATTATTCGACATATTGATATTTATGATGACGAAGGATCGTGATTGATTATGAAAGAAAAACAAGCATTGCATTTAAGTGCGCATGGGTGTTAGATAATGTATGAAAGTGCTGGTCATGTCATTATCAGTAATATGTAAAAACAATCTTGCAAAAACAAAATAAATATAAAAAAATATATGTACAATTCGCATCCATGTAAACCTTGTTTTTATGCATTAAATTTCAGGTATTCTTTGGTATATCTTAAAGACGACGTGTCACTATATGACCATGTCAGGGTATCGGGTTACGTGTCACTTTATGACCATGTCAGGGTATCGGGTCACGTGTCACTATATGACAATGTCAGGGTATCGGGTTACGTGTCACTATATGACCATGTCAGGGTATCGGGTTACGTGTCACTATATGACCATGTCAGGGTATCGGGTTACGTGTCACTATATGACCATGTCAGGATATCGGGTTACGTGTCACTATATGACCATGTCAGGGTATCGGGTTACGTGTCACTATATGACCATGTCAGGGTATCGGGTTACGTGTCACTATATGACCATGTCAGGGTATCGAGTCACGTGTCACTATATGACCCTGTCAGGGTATCGGGTTACGTGTCACTTTATGACCATGTCAGGGTATCGGGTTACGTGTCACTATATGACCATGTCAGGGTATCGGGTTACGTGTCACTATATGACCATGTCAGGGTATCGGGTTACGTGTCCGTATATGACCATGTCAGGGTATCGGGTCACGTGTCACTATATGACCATGTCAGGGTATCAGGTTACGTGTTACTATATGACCATGTCAGGGTATCGGGTTAGATGTCACTATATGACCATGTCAGGGTATCGGGTTACGTGTCACTATATGACCATGTCAGGGTATCGAGTCACGTGTCACTATATGACTATGTCAGGGTATCGGGTTACGTGACACTTTATGACCATGTCAGGGTATCGGGTTACGTGTCACTATATGACCATGTCAGGGTATCGGGTTACGTGTCACTATATGTCCATGTCAGGGTATCGGGTTACGTGTCACTATATGACTATGTCAGGGTATCGGGTCACGTGTCACTATATGACCATGTCAGGGTATCGGGTCACGTGTCACTATATGACCATGTCAGGGTATCGGGTTACGTGTCACTATATGACCATGTCAGGGTATCGGGTTACGTGTCACTATATGACCATGTCAGGGTATCGGGTTGGCCATCACTGCCCCATATAAACATCCTTTATTAAGGATGTAGATGTATTGCAGTGGTATAAGATTTGGTGGTTTCTGGCTTGGCGATTAGGTTCCGTAGATCGTGAGTACGAATCCCGGATAGGGCACGAGTAATCAAACTGTCTTCCTCCGTCATATGTGTAACTATATTATATATCTAATTATCTTATATAGTACGTGTTGTACCTGCTGTATGGCGCCGATTGAAATGCACATTCTTGAGAGTCGCCGATATGGATATTTTGTGCGTTATATTTTTCATGCCAAAAACGACCCAAACACGTTTGAAATATCATAGATCTATACATTGTAAATACGTTTTTGATCAGAATGATCACATTTGCTAAGATATCTTACTTATTATTGTAGAATGACAGGCCAACTTGTACACACTAGTACGCACGTGTACTTAACGGATTGTCTCAAAGACAACGAAAGAACAAATCTGCGGAAACCATTAATAATTATAGCCTACACTACAATGGGGTTCCTCTGATTTACGTCGGTTTATATATATCCTTATAAACCTATTGTTCCAGGCTTTATAAATAGTTGTTTTCACTGAATCCATGGGCTTTTCGTTTTTGTCGCAAAGTGGTAGATCAGGGGCATATCTGTGAGACTAACTGCTACGGCAGCCGCCATATTGGTTTGTTTGTCTGAGGCTGAAGCTGTGACTAGTCAGTAACTGATAGGCGGTGATATCTTTGCTGCGTGGAAAGGTCAACTGAAAGAAAGGGGTCATTAATAATTTGTGTCGTTGTGTAATCAATATTTTGTTCCTACACTGTTAGGCGTTTGCTGCGGTTCACTGATACTTACGAAAATGGGCCTTTCGGACCACTGTTAGTAAGGTTATATCACATGTTATTGGATAAAGTGATTAGTGTTGATGCCAACATATTATGGGGTTGATAAATGGAGGTTTTCAGTATTTTGTTTTAAGTATTTGATATCAAAATGAACTAGATGCTAAACAAAGTCAATCTGGCCTTCATTTTTTCAACTTTATTTTTCAAGTGAAATTTTAGAATATGGTACTTACTTCTGTTATTTCATTCCAATATTGAATTCATATGAACTTAAAAAAAAGAAAAGAAGCCTTTGACTTTTGACTATAAACTCAAAAACCAGTTTTGAATAGCATACCATGCAGCTGGCCTTAAATATTTCCCTTCAAAAAAAAAATGTTTTAGTAAGGGGACGCAGAATAGCATCCCTCCTTTCACTTTAACTTTAGGAAATCTGTTTCCTTAAAAAAAATAAAAAAATAATAATAAAAATGCTGTGACACTCTGGTGCCCTAACACCAAACAAATGTTTATCAACAACAGTCTAAGGGAACTAACTCCCAATTGTTTTCGCTAGCTAGACATGAACCTAGTCTCATGAAATTACTCCTCTTAACAATTATTTTCTCTAATCTTCTCATGGGGTTTGATAACTTAAAAAAGCATATATTCTCCATTTCAATCTCAATAAATCAGACTTAACTACTTAATTGCAGATTGTTGTATAAGAAATACAAAAGTGCACTGTCAGAGTTTAATAGTGAACGGTCATATACCAAGAGAACAAATTTTGCACAGGCTATAAAAAACAGTATAAAGTGTATGAGAGGAAGTTAAAACGTGAATATATAAGAATGGAAGGAAACATGCTCGACTTATTGAAACGTAATGGTCCTAAGGAATTTAATCACCATTTTTCAAATCATAAAGTATCTAAGACAGGTGATATTTCATTAACGGATTTTTTCAATTACTTTTAAGAAATGGAAGTTGAAGTGAACAACAGTGATATTGCAAATGATAAAAAAAGAGACTGCATTGTGTTTTTATTGATTACAGTAAGGCTTTTGACAGTGTTAATCATCAAAAATTATGGTATAAACTTTGGAGAAATGGTATTATGGGGCGATTACTGAATGCTATTAAATCAATTAACGATAATGTACGTTCACGTATTAAACTAAATGGTAAATTATCCGCCATGTTCGATTTGCATGTCGGATTGTTGCAAGGAGAATCTTTATCCCACATGGTCTATTCTCTATTTGTAAACGATACGGAAAGTGAATTTATAAATTTGAATTGTCAAAGTTACTTATTACAGCTCTTTATGATGTCGGCAGATGGTACATTCTTGTCCTACGAGGACGTAACCGATCTCCAAAATATGCTTGACAGTTTACAGGCGTATACTCTTAAATGGAACTTAAAAGTAAAATTGTTGTTTTTAGGGGGAAAAAGAATGCTACCCTCTGAAATATAATCTTTTAATGGAAACTCAATAGAAATTGTCTATAAGTTGTGTTACCTTGGCCCGATTTTTAACTTTAATGATAGCATTATATACTTTGGCTTCTCAAGGACAAAAAGCATATTATCATTTAAAATGAAAAATGAAAAATGATAGATTTCACCCTTAATATTGAAACGAAAATGTCCTTATTTGACACTTATGCTGCATTTGTTTTGAATTACGAATGTGAAGTATGGGGACAAGCTGTATCACCACAAATTGAAAACAAAATCATCCCCTGTTTCTTTTGCTTAATGTTAGGAAAACGGTAAATTTTGCTTTGGTCTTCTTCGAAAATGGTAGATATTCATTGTATGTGCAACGTAAAATAGTAGTAATGCAATATTGGCTGAAATTATTAAAAACTAATAATTGTGGTTTAAAATCATGTTATGATGCACTTGTCGAATTGAATAACGAAAAAAAAAACAACAACAAAAAAACAAAAAAACAAAAAAAACCAACAAAAACAAACAAAACCTAATAGTATAATAGTAAAAGTAATTGAGTTTTTGGAACAGTCAATACGTTTTAAATGAAAATCATTTTATGCAAGTATATGTCCAACGTGTTCATGATGTATTTTTTCAAGAATTACGCAGTGCGTTTGATATATCTTCGAAATGTTATTTGTACAAACATATTGCAGATACCTTCAATACTCAATTTTATCTTATTGAGCCAATTGATTATAAATTAAAAAAGTTATTGATTCAATTCCGTATGCATGGACACAGTCTTAATATTGAATCTGGGCGCAACAATTGAATATCTAGAAGTCAAAGACTATGCACAGTTTGTGACAAAAAAGTACATTTTGTGCTTCGTTGTCCTGTATATTCTGAATTAAGAAAAACATGCATAAAAAAGTATTATTATTGTCGTCCAAGTATATATAAACTGATGGAATTGTTTTCCAGTAAAAGTGTTTAAACTTTGAATAGATTGGGTAAATTTTTGTTACATGCCACTGCAGAAAGAAAAACTCTCCTCGTAAGTAATTAAATAAATATGTTTTGGAAATTAAAATAACAGTTTTCATGTATAGTGTTCTTGTGTATATTTATAAATTAGTTATTTATATTGGATAGTATGTTTAAATTACGACGTCATAGGCATGTATTACGTAAATGTTGAATTGTTAGGCATCAGTTTTATTGATTATGTGCCGTAATTATATTGTGTTGTGTCCTCCGCCATTTTGTCATTCATTTGCAATATGTATACATATATATGGATATTTTGTTATCCCATCTGCTGTGTTGCATTTGGAAATGAACTAAATTGAAGATATCACTAGATTTGCTATTTAAATTGTAGATTTCTTGTGATTAGTGTAGCGTAGCAAAGTGCAATCAACCGTGATGAGTGACACGTTGGGAATAAGAGAATGTGTGAATTCTGATTTGAATTGAGAACATGATATCGACATATAAAAGTACTTTACACGCTACATATTGGGTGAGTTTGTTGAATACAAAAACTATGGTTATCGCTATCGATGAAGTCAAGCTATACACTTCAGAAACACTAGAAATTAAGATTATTTCATATATACGGCAATAATATCTTTTAACACCATACTCACAGAAAACACCATACACGATCGCGAGCAAAACACATTGCCATCAGGACTGAGACCAAAATTAAGTACTTCCGGGTTCAGCCCCCACGAATTAAGTCCCCTCAAAATGTATGTATTTCAGGAAAACAAATCAAATGCCCCTTTGAACTTAATTTTTGTTGATGAATTTAATGTGGATTTATAGTAGAGATGTAAAATAATAATATTGATCATGTTTTATGTGCTCCAGGTTCCTGTGTGAGGAGTCCTGATTTGACCTCTACCTCTGTCCCGGATGTATATAATCCACGTTGGTGACACATTTTGACAGCTATCTCCAGAAAATGCCCAACATGCTGTGTTGAAACTTTTATATTTTGCTTCTCAGATGTTGGTCTTGGCCAGATGAGATGGAATGTTGCATATGAGATTTTGGGAATTTATTATGAATTTTAATGTTACAATGAAACATATAGCGAAGCTAATTGTGGTCTTAGTCCATCACACTGCAGCGGAAACACATGGCCGGTGATAAACAATGAGCCGACCGGACTAGCCGGATATTTGTAGTTTTAAATGATAATAATAAAAATACCTGTTTTACATTTTTATTTACATAAATACCGTAAAAAAAGAAAAGAAAAACAATAATATAAGTAATGCCAATTAAAAAAACCCGAGTCCAGAGAAGCCGCAATATTGTCCAATTGAAACTTTTAAGCACGAAATTTTAAAGAAATCGAAATATATCTTAATTTCGACCAATCAGGGACCTCCATTTTGTTACCATAGCAAAATCATAAACACAATATATGGTCGTCAACTTTTTTCTTTCTTTTTTTCAATTATTAGCATTTAACCGGTTTTTGTTATGTTTTTTTTTTCATTTTTCTTCATGCATATACATGTACATGTATCATAAGTATATAAAAAAGTATGTATTTGTGTATGTTTTTTTTAAAGATTCAAATCAATAAAATTGACTTTTACAGAGTTCTGACGAAAAAAAAAAAGAAAAAAAAAGAAAAGCATAACTACCGAACGCCTGTGAATAGGAAGGATTCTTTTGCTTTTCAGATTTGTAGTCAAATGGCAATATGATATTTTAGGATATATTTAGTAAATTGTTTAATACAAATTCGAGATTTGGTTCAGATAATCAAAACTTTGAAACTAGTGTTTAATTATATGTCTTCGATCAGCTGCAACATGAACCTATCTGCAGTTACAAATACCATAATCATGATAAGGTGGTCAATTTGATATTGTCGCCTTCAAAATAATTATTATGAAGACACATTGTACCACGAGAGACCCGCTTGTAACCTAAATTTCTTTGAAGGTATCAGATATAGTATTACGTAATAGTGGTGTTTGAGATAAAAACAGTTTGCTAAAACGACAAAGTAGAAGATATTTTAAACAAAAGCTTGTATTTAAATTATGTAACTTAATCTTGATTTAAAACTTTTGTGTCTTATGTGCAGGCATTGGATAGCGCTGTGTATGTGTCGTAAAGACAGAAGATGTTGATTCTTCCGGCCGGGACGCACGGTATCGTTCCTTTTGTGCTAATCTCCGTTTTATTGATTCCGCTTAAAATGTTGATATTATACTGATTTACACGCGAATAACCACCCCCCCATGATTTATGTTTTATTACAACCTTTAATCATTACAAGAGACAATAGTGACTCTAGATATCTTGTAGATTATTTAAAGCTCCAACTGCTAGAACTCAATTATATAAAACAGTTTCGTCCCATCCTTCATGTCAGAATGGAATGATCCTTCCTGTTCATTGCCTACAAAGATATCTATAAGATTCATACTCGTCTTCAATGTTCCAATGCTTTTAAGTACTATGGAGATATCAAAATTTATAGTTTTCTATGTCAGTTTAGAAATTTTGCCTGTAATCTCAATACGGATCTCCTTAAAGTTCATGACCAGACTTCCGGTAAATATTATTTGCTATTTAACAAGTTTGTACAAACACCAGGGTGTGTGTGAGACTAGCTATGGTTTTACATGTGTTTCTTTTGAAAATGGAACACTCTTGTATTCACAAAGGCCTACCAACCCTTCCTAAAAAAACAAGGTTCGTTTACAGCGAGAATAAGTAGAAACTTTTTAAAAAATCTATCTCAAAACAGGCAACAGGTACGAAAGTATACTTTTCTATGGATACCTATATGACATTTACAAAGGTACTCCTATGCTTAAATTCTAAAAATACATTTTAGATTTTAACTTTTAGTGCTGTAAACTCACCTACCCTATGTAACAACAGACCACTTTAGAGGGGGTAAGTACATGTGCCAATGAGTGTTTGGTATTTATAATCAATACTCGGGTAAACTATTGATTGCAGTACCTTTCAGACAAATGGATAAACAACTTGTTTTATTTTCATAATGATGCTAGTTCCAGACATGGCTCTGGATTTTTTTGAAAGGTATAGATAGTATGTCCTTGGATTGTAAAAGTGCAAGGTAACCTGGGGTCCATTGCGGGTACAGTATACAATGGAATCTTACATAACAACATGTTTCAGTTTCGTTAAGGGTCATCTATATAGCAGAATAATGTTGAATTTCAGACACGAATAAATATCTTAACATTTGCACAAAAATAGTCATATAATATACCAAAATATTTGTTTAGACATGAAGTGTCTTTAAATCACAAATAATTTGATGTAGATACTCATTATTTCTTATATAGTAGTTAATTTGTGGTAAGTTGTAGCATGGAATAATTCTAAGTTATAAAATAACCAAACCTGAAAAATAGCCCAGCTGTCATGCTCACAAGTGTATCATAATTTTAAGACATCTGATTATAGTAAGAATGACCCTTTTAAGAAAAATTGTCAAACTGGTGAGTTTTGGGCCTTTTTCAGAAATATATATCTTTTACCCCAAACTCAACGGATGAACATTTTTTCCTAAAACAGTCTTCCTGCCATGTCTAGAGTTCTTTATAGTATCTAATAAGAGCATTTTTGACGTTTAAAATATCTTCTTATATGCCATAATTGTGAGATATTATTCACAACCGCCATTTGCATTTCAAGGTCAAAATAAAATCGGTGTTAATACATATCATAAAGCCAAATCTGATCAAACCAATGCTCCTTTTTTTGCTTTAGCCTCTTGTGAGCAAAACGACATGACTGTTTTGCGCAATAAATGCGATACAAATGAGTTGATTATGTCCACCTTAAGCGTGCATTTTTCTCATGTTTTGTTGAAATTTACGAACTAATGAACAAATTAAATGTCAACAGCAAGGCCCACAGTTTGACATGATACATATCAACATTTTATCAAGTTACTTCTATTAAATTGTATCCTAGTAGGGATTTATAACCTTGTAAAATATCAACTTTTTTGGCTGGATTTGCTGTTTAAATGCCCCTTAAATACCCAATGCAGAACCTCACCAGCAAAACCTGTTTGGAAGCCAATATGGTGTCTGCGGTCAAGCATGACGGTGTTACAATAGGATTCACTAAGGGTGTTGTCTCAATAGCCCTAGGCATATACGACCAGGTGTGAGGGGTTCATATGCTGAGGCAGAATGTTGTTAATGAAGTCACATTAAACTGAGGTGTATATATGTTGAGGCGATAGTTGGTGATGTAGTCCCGTTAGACAGAGGTGTCCATATTTTGAGGCGGTATGTTAATAATTAAGTCGCATTAAACTGAAGTGTATGCATGTTGAGGCCGTAGGTTGGTGATGTAGTCCCGTTAGACGGAGGTGTACATTTGTATACATGTTGAAGCGGTCATATGACTTAATTGTAATTTATCTTTATTAATTTCGTGACAAAGCTCAAACGTTGTATAACAAAACACAAGATAGGAAAACAATAGATTTATTAAGGAATGTATATATACACATTTTTTGATTATGTATATAATATATGTATATATATGTAAACTAAGATGGTCGGTGTAGGTTATCAACAAATAGAAATGTTACAGCATGGTCACCCAACGGCTACCTGTTTAAGTTCATATTTGATTTGTGGTATTACTCTCTACATGTTATCCAAGATCCAATCCCTGTGGCAGGAGGTACTCGCATACACGGAAGGCCCGACTGAACAGTTCCGGTTACCCACGATACCGCTCCCACATGTACCCAGGTATCATCCACCAAAGCACTGGAGAGGACCTCCACTGTCACCCTGTGAAAAACAACACCACCACCAGTTAATAACGAGTGTGTTTTTAAAACATCAAGGAATTGATCTTTTATATCCAAATACAAAGCACAAATGTTACCAGCAGACAAGGTATTCGTTATCCCTAAAGCCATCAAGATTCCGGTGGGGAATCCTGCATATTAGGACAGATGACCCGAACAGAAATTGCAACGGTACTGCAATATTACTATCTAACCAAGTGTGTAGTAGTATTCATTAAACGTCATAGTATACATTCAAAATATTACATTTTGAAAAGACTATCTTTCTTCATCTTTTTTTCACCTCTATTCTTCTTTTCGTTCCTTTTTCGGTTGTAATCCCCTACTATTACTCAGAACTGCTTTTTCCTTCAAAAGAAAACAATTTAACACACTAGTAAAAGGTCTGTTAATTGTAAATTACTAAAAAAGGAATATGAACCAATACTTATAAAAATGTCATTTTCATATCCATGAAATACAGGCTCTTAGAGTTCCATTTATATTTTATACACCTAAGTTTGTAACATTTAAATGGTAAAACTAAATGGCAACACTCAACTATGATTAGTGGTGTAATTGATATTTGAATTCCATGGTTCAAACCAAAACAGGGAGAAAAATAATGTAAAGAAAGGGACAAACCGTAGCGAAAACCCGAATTCCTGAACTCTTAATTAAACGGAATACGCATGGGTGGCAAAATTAAGCAATAACTGGTTTGTAAAATGTGTCCCAATGTGTGCGTGTGATAAAGTTTTAACACCTTACAGTGCAAGTTGTGTCATGGACATTTCTGCAATACGTGTAAGGATACACGTGTCTAAACGAATTTGTAAAGACAATCTATATATCCAAATCTGATTTCATAACGAGTATGTCCGTGTTAAGTTCATGCAGAAAAAATATTTTGTCAATTAACATAGAAAAAAAAAATCTGAAGATGACGTACATCGAGAACTCTAGAAAATGACTGGTTACAAATGTGTAGAATTGAAAGGAAGAATATCAACATAGGAGGTGATTGGAATGGAAGAATAAAGTAAACAAAGTGAAGTTAACCACATTGATAGAAAGATAAAAAAAGGCATATAAAAAGAGGCCCATTCTTTATATTCAAAGCGTAAAACGCACCAGAGAAGCAAGCAAGAATTATTCCGCGAAAACTCAGGTGTAAGGAATTATTAATAAATACAGAAAAAGAAAACGAATTTGCCCCTCATCATCTCCGTGGTCTGCCTTTGAATGGATATAAGGCCATTCGTTGGAAAACCGAGGGCGTCGGAGAAACAATAAATTACAGTAAACACCACAGTATCGTATTAACCAAACTAGCAAACAGACTGATATTCAAGCATGATTTTATAATGCATTAAATATATGTTAGAACATTTCTGAATAAACGTAAATGTATAAAGTTGGGTGGGGATATGATAGCTCGTGTGACTTACTTTCTTTTGTGGACACAGTGAGCCGCTGTCAGTACGGTATCGCCATTAAGAAGTGAACCGCCACACGTAAAGTTTCCCCTGTACCGCAGATTCACCTGCCATGGCCACGCATCCTTTGCGGCATCTGTTCCTCCAACAATGGCAGACGGCAAGCCAAGACCATTTTCCTCGCTGTCCACTACATATAAGGAACAACAGTTTAATGAAGTACTGATGGTTTACTATACATCTATATCGGTATGTTTCCTATTAAGATAGCAGTGTAGCAGATTGCAAAATTATTTCGTTTCATGAAATAAAATGAATCTTATATTTCGTGAATGCCTGGTCACGTAACAGTCCTGTGAAATGTCATATTGATAATGTATAATGTATACATGTGACACAACATTAGTATATTGACACGTATCAATCGATTAATAAAATAAATAACCCTCCACCCCCCCCCCCAACCCCACAAAAAAAAAAAAAACAACATAAAAAAAAACCTCTGAAATATGTGGTATATCTTATCAGGTAGCTTGGCTCCCACAGCGAGCCCACAGATGGCCAGGGCCAGCAGAACCAATCGTGTGTCCATGATTTCTTCGAAGTACTGATTGTCAGCCGAAACTGGTATTTGTATATTCTAGTCATTCCCTCCATCAACTTTGCTTCGGGCAACGTACTGTCTGTAAGTGACACAAAGTAGATGTAATTTTCTGAAGAGATATCGTAACGGAGGATTATTATCATCAGTAACATATATTGTCACGGAGTCGTCAGAACCCTACAGCTAAGTTGTAATATCTCTGAACTCAAAAATATCACAGGTGGTTGAAACTTAATCGGCCGGGAAAATTACAACATGCGTTTTTTTTTTAACCTCAATTAGGTTTGGTGTTACTTTGCTTTTTGATAACAATCTAAGTGAAACAGATTGGCCATTGCCAAAGGCCGTGTTACGTCAGCCCATCTGAAATCGCTAACATTCCATATATATGCGTACTTTTGTTTTGTTAATTCTCAATGTCGTTACCATTGCCATTCCTTAGTTAATTGTAGACGATCGTCGTTTGATGGTTCTATCCCAGGTTGTGAAAAAAAATCTTAATCGATCCCTAATGACAACAGCTTTCATCTCTGAGACATCATTACACTTGGTTTTGGTTTTATTTGTTTAACGTCCTATTAACAGCTAAAGTCATTTAAAGATGGCCGCCCGTGTTTGCGATATGTATGCATGTGGTGAGTGCGTATGTGTGTTTTGGGAGGCTTCAGTATGTACGTATTATGTCTCTTTGTGATACGCCGGAAATTTTGCCGATTTATAGTGCTACCTCACTGAAGCATACTGCCGAAGATAGCCAGTAGGACACCCCACCCGTTCACATTATACTGACAACGGGCCAACCAGTCGTTCCACTCCCAAAATGCTGAGCGCTAAGCAGGAGTAACAACTACCATTTTTAATGTTTCTGGTATGTCTCGGCCAGGGGACAGAACCAAAAGCCTTCCTGACAGGGGCGAACGCTCAACTGAAGGCATTGTCAAGGGAGACATTAGGAGAAGTAAGTTGTTCAGAAAGAAGAGAAAAGATAAGATCCTAAATTAAGTCGCCTCTTACGTCATGCAATTGGGGCAGCAGGTACAATTCTTACGCCCTACTTGCAGGGCAGCATCATTACACAGTTAAGTTATCCTGATCCACACAAGGTAGAAATCAGCGGCTAAATAAGGAAAAGAGATAGAAAATTATTATAACTTTCCCATTTTCGATACCCGCATATATTTACGGAATAAACGCACTTATGCTACATTTTTTTTGCAAATTTAAATATAAATACGTACAGCGTGCATATATTTATGTATGTTTTAAGCAATTAACAGTATGACTATAACAACATTAAAACCACTGTACAATACTTGAATTACGAAATCACGTGACGTCTTATTTGCGGAAATCATAAGTGATGCGGATGGCCGCCATATTTAGATGTAGAAATTGAACACGCTCGAATCGAAAGTAGAACTCACACAGAAACCTGGAGTATTTTGAAGTGTCACCTTATTAGACGTGGATACACTGCTCGGGATTGCTATTTGGCGATTGTCTGTAACCTGGCATTAGTTGATACGACAATCTGTGGAACGCGAGTAACAAGCTGTTTTAAACAACTTTCACTTTCATACTTGTAACAGAGCGCATGATTAATTAAATTTTGAATAACTGCCGCCGCTAGGGATCGAACCCGAGGCCTCTGGCTTACTAGTCTTACGCTCAACCGATCGAGCTAAAGAGAAGATCTCTCTAGCCGAGCGGTGTATTGCGGCTAGTATTTACCAGGGTTACATACTCAATGACTGGGTCTAGTCTAGCAGACGACAGAATGGCATTTTGGATAAATTTGTTGTGGAATGACTTAATTTTTTATTGATTCGGCATAAAATACTTTTGCATTATAATGAATTTCAATAAGAAATAATAAACACATTTTATGACCATTTCAAACAGACACAACTTAGTGTTTGTGTACATCTCCATGAAACGTGTGGCCATATTGTTTGTTTACATAAAACAGCTGTCTGTATTCCTACACCCATCCGGTGTTAGTCGGGTACTTGGTATTAAGGCGTATGGTGGCAACTGCCTCTCGGAACAAATGTAAATATATGTATTATGTGTATGTGTTATGTGTGTGTGTACGTGTATGTGTTATGTGTATGTGTTTTGTGTATGTGTTATATATATGTGCTATGTGTATGTATAATGTGTTATGTGTATGTGTATATGTTATGTTATATAAATATGTGTGTGTTATGTGTATGTATTATGTGTGTGTCTACGTGTATGTGCTATGTGTGTGTTATGTGTTTGTGTTTTGTGTATGTACAATGTGTAATGTTTATGTGAATGTGTTATATATATGTGTTATGTGTATGTGTTACGTGTTATGTATATGTTATACTATGTATGTATATATGTTATGTGTAATGTGTATGTGTTATTTGTATGTATAATGTGCTATGTATTATGTGAAATGTGTTACCTCTTATGTGTATGTGTTATGTATATGTGCTGTGTAATCTGTTATGTGCTAGTGTTATGTGTATGTGTGATGTGTTATGTGTATGTTATGTGTTATGTGTATGTGTTATGTGTATGTGTGATGTGTTATGGGCTATGTGATGTGTTATGTGTATGTATTATGTGAGTTGTACGTGTATGTGTATGTATAATGTGTAATGTTTATGTGAATGTGTTATATATATGTGTTATGTGTATGTGTTGTGTGTATGTGTTATGTGTATGTTAACGTGTATGTGTTATGGGTTACATATTATGTGTATGTATTATGTGTGTGTGTACGTGTATGTATAATGTGTTATGTGCATGTGTATGTATAATGTGTAATGTTTATGTGAATGTGTTATATATATGTGTTATGCGTATGTGTTATGTGTATGTGTTATGTGTATGCATTATGTGTCTGTGTTAGTGTTCTATTCTTTGTGCTGTGTATATAATACTTGTATGTGCTATAGGTTACGTGTTATGTGTATGTGTTAGTGTTTTATTCCTTGTTTTATGTGTATGTGTTAAATGTTATGTGTATGCGTTATGTGTAATGTATATGTGTTATGTGTATGCGTTATGTGTATGTATTATACATGTATGTATGTGCTATGTATATGTGCTATGTATATGTGCTATGTATATGTGTTATGTGTACGTGTATGTGTACGTACAATGTGTTATGTGCTATGTGTATGTACAAGTGTAATGTTTATGTGGATGTGTTATATATATATGTTACGTGTTATGTATGTGTTACGTGTTATGTATGTGTTACGTGTTATGTATGTGTTATATTATGTATGTATATATGTTATGTGTAATGCGTATGTGTTATTTGTATGTATCATGTGCTATGTATTATGTGAAATGTGTTACCTCTTATGTGTATGTGTTATGTGTATGTGTGATGAATTGAATTGAATTGAATTGAATTGAATTGAATATCTTTATTTCCTCTAACAAGTGAAGATTATGAAAAATAATATGATATTGAAACATATATGACATTTAGGTGTCTTTGATTGATATATTATTGATATTTACATTAATTTTTTTTTCTTTAATTCATACCATTTCTCGTCATTTTCAAATGTTATTATCGATTAATTGAACTATTGCTTATATATATATATATATATATTCAGCGATACACAATGTCATCATCAAGCTGAACTATATATATATATATATTCACACAGTTCCAATATAGATACACCACTACAGTCGGTGTAACCAATACGTTAATGCTGGTTTCATTTTGTAAAACGTTTTCGCAGACTCCAACATGAGTAGTATCCAATGTTCAAGACTCACTGTCAATGCCATAGTTTCTCCTCCAAGTAGAAAATCTGCAAGTCTATCATCGTCATTCAAAATATTGACACTCTGTACAACCGGAAATAGATTTACTATTAATGTTTGTAGAGCGTCTCTTACATCAAAATAAACTCGACAGTCTATTATTATGTGCTTCACAATGTCACTAACGTGTTCTTTACAAGAGTCCTACACACAACTAGCAATGGGCAGTGCTCTGAGTTTAATTAGAAATCCAAATTCTAGGACCATGTTTGGTAACGCTAAGCTCAACAGCCAAAGTTTATGTGGAGATATTCGTACATGTATATTTCGGAAGCGATTCAGATCTGTCCGCCGCATTATACGCTCTTTCCAGTCTCGTTCCGCAGTATTTTGAAACGTATTTCTCGCTGTGTATTTCCAAGCCAGTTTACTAGGGAAGCATCCATACTTAATAAAACTGTCCAGGAATTCTTCTAGGCCATATTTGTAAAGTGTAGTTATCATTGTCCGTAATATTTCCGTGCATTCCGCTAGGCCAAAAATGAGAAAAAATTCCTATATTAAAGTTCAACACCTGTTTATGAATTTTAGATGTATCTGTTAAACAAAGTCTTCCAAAAAATAACAATCTATGTCTATCTATATATGCATCATTCTACATTTTCCAAGAGTTTCTGTAGTACTTTCAGACGGTGAGTTTTTATCAAACCCTTGCAAAATGCGACCGCATTTTCGTTGCGTTATTTCAAGTTTGTCCAGATGTGTGCCTCGTGTCTCTCCCCACATCTCACACGCGTGCATTCCAGTTGGTACAATCACGCGTTTCCAAATAGTGGCAGACGCTATCGGATTAATATCCCCAAACCGGAGACCGATATCCCGCAGCGAGTGGAAAGACTTCCGTAATTTTCCGCATGCCCTTTCAATTAACTTATTTAGAGGATACATATTTGAGACAATAGTTCCTGCATAAATCACACGTTCTTTTGCTTTGATTTTGCTCCCACCTATGTACAATTCCATACCTTCTTGCTGATTTCTTTGATTGAACACGACTACCGCACTTTTCTCAGCGTTATATTTCAATTGCCTTTTGAAGACACATGTCCTTGAAACTTCCAATAAGTCTTGTAGGCCGGATTTGGAAGATGATATCAAGCAAGTATCATCAGCCAACAAAAGACCAGGGATATGCCTGTCTGCGATGTTAATTCCACATTTTGTCTCACATAGGTTATTCATTAAACCATCTATATACAATTTGAACATAAATGCGCTCAAGACTTTTCCCTGACCGACCCCGCGCGTCACTTGAACGTAGTCGCTAAGTTCACCCTTCAGTCGAATACATACTGTTGTGTCCATATAGGAGTTGAATAAAACTTTCCATAAGATCCCTTGAATACCAAGTTCGTATAGTTTATGAAATAATCCATTTAGCCATATCCTGTCGAACGCCTTTTCATTATCAAGGAAGGCGATATAGAGTGGGGATTTCCTTTCAGTAAAGAATGACACAGTTTCTTTTTAACGTGAATATTGCAGGAATCGAGCCCATGTCCTTTCTGAAGCCAAATTGTAGAGGGTGTGGGAAATTGATCTTTTTCTGTATAACCCATTGTTCCATTCTTTCCAGCAGAACTTTTTCAAAAAGTTTACCAATTGACGATGTCAGTGTGATTCCTCTAAAACTTGCTGGGCCGGAAGGATTTTTATTCCCTCCTTTGAAAATTGGTATGACAGTTCCTTTCTTAAATGACTTTGGGATGTATTCTGTAGACAAAATGAAATTGAAAAGAACGCATAACGATTTTGTGAGAGTTTGTCCACCATATTTCAAATGTTCATTACATATACCATCATGTCCGGGGGATTTCCTAAATTTTAATTTTCTTATTTGGTTTTTTAGTTCGTTTTCTGTTATTTCGTTTTCAAGCGTATTTTCAGTTCGCGACGATGGTAATAGGAGATACTTTCGAATTCTCTGATCCATTTCAGCTTTCAAGTTTTCATCAAACATGTCATCCGGATCCGGCGATAAGAGATCGTCATAGTATAGCGCCCACAGTTCACACTTACTCCGATCATCTGTTGCCACCTTATCCCTGTATATGAGAGGGTTGTCATTTGGCGTCTTTCCGCGTTGTTTCCGTACTGTCCTGTAGAAATCCTGGATGTCGACCTCAGCGGATTTCACTATTTCATCCTCTTTTTCTTTTTTCCCATTTCTTTTCGGCATATCGTTTTTGTTTACGAAATTCCCGTTTCATGTCCTTGTATGTTTTGTATGTAGTTGCGTCGGATTCTGCCCTTGGCTTCCCATCGTCTTTCCATTCTCTTCTGGCTTGACGCATACTAAAATGATGATGATTTAATTGATGTTTTGTCCAGTACGGATTTAAATGAGTTTTAAACGTTCTGATAGGAATGTTCTCGGCAGATAACGCTGTCATCGCACGTATATTATTTTCAACGTTACTGTCTATAAATGCCGGGGGACATTTAAAGTTATAGTCGTCTAACGAGTTTAATTTTGGTAACAACTGTTCGAGTTCTTCAGAATAAAGATTTAATTGTATTCTCGACGCTTTTTGCCATTTAGGATATCCTTTCGCGTTTTGTTTTTCTTTTTTCGGAAAGGCTGACTCATCAATCATAGCAAGTACGGGAAGATGGTCGGAAATTGCATATGAGCATGTACCGTCAATTTCACATGATTTGATAAAACTTGATATGTATGACGGAATAGCGATATAATCAATCAAGGTTTTCGAAGTGCGGTTTTTGTTTGTTCATGTATATGAAGGACCTGTCCGAATAGGAAGATTCACAACATTAACCAAACTCTTGTCATTTAAATGTTTAAGCATTACATTAGCCCTTTGGTTGACAAATGATGTGTCCGCGTTTAGATCCCCACATATGAGTGTTGTTCCTTGTACATAACATTGGTCATATAATGCAAAGAGTTCATACAAACTGCTACAATATTGTTTGTCGGTTCTATTGCTAGACGGGAGCAACGCTCCAATCACAAACACATTTTCAGTTGTTTGGCTGCTTAAGCAAACAGCTGTAACATTTTTCATGTTATCAGTATTTAGTTGACGTACCGAGTAAAATTTTGAGGTCCTTGTCAATAGTGCTGTTCCTCCAGAACCGCGTAAAGATATATTACCACGTTTAATGTTCCCGACAGCCTTAAAGTCTGTATCGATGTGTTTCAAAAAGTCAAAAATTTCTTCATTAAGCCAGTGCTCACAAATCACACATGTCTGTACTTTTTAAGTGATTCGTTAAGTATGATGTTCCATACATCACACCTCTTGCATTCCATGTACTCAAGTTATCATTATTTGAGATAATACAAGAATGATGACAGAATACGTTGTATATTTACCATTCTACCATGTTTGCTATGCAACGCCAGTTTTGATTGGTTTAAAACCATGTATTATTTTCCAATAACCCACGCTCGTGCCAATAATACACGCTCGTGAGTCAAGGCTGTTACAATTTTATATACCTAATATTCATCCGTTTCATAAAAAGGTAACTATAGCCGAGTGGGCTAATGGGTTAGTCTTTCAATAATTTTTTTTATCACGACGCGAGTTCGAATCCTACGGAGGCCCTCTTTTTTCCTTCCTTTTTTTTCTTTTTTTTTTCGGCATAGCCGTCTAATTTTGTTTTGGCCCCGGATATGACGCGACAGGTGGCGTTACTGGTCAAGATGAAGTATGTGATTGGTCAATGTAGCGGTAAATGCAAAATGCAGATATGCAGTTAAAGACAAAACAAAGATAAGATTGAATGCAAGCTAAATAAGTGGATGTATCTTTTCAAATGACACATTAATAAAATCACATTCCTGCTTCAAATGCAGTCTTGTTATTAACAAAAATGATTCAAACTGATCTAATTTTGTTATCCTAGCTGAAACGCATTAGTTCGTTGATTTATTTCACCAGTAGTATTACATTATAACCACCAGCATTAAAACTATGCCGTTTATCTTTTTCGGCATAGCCGTATAATTTTCTTTTGGCCCCGGACATGACGCGACAGGTGGCGTTACTGGTCAAGATGAATTGTGTGATTGGTCAATATAGCGGTAAATGAAAAATGCAGATATGCAGTTAAAAAACGAAACAAAATTAAGATTGAATCCAAGCTGAATAAGTGGATGGATGATCTATTCAAATGACACATTAATAAAAATCATATTTCTGATTCAAATGCAGTCTTATTATCACAAAAAATGATTCAAACTGATATAATTTTGTTATCCTTGCTGAAACGCATTTATTAATTTGTTCGTTACTTTATTTCACCAGTAGTTTTACATTATAATCACCAGCATTAAAACTATGCCGCTTATCTTTTTTAAAGATATTTCTTGTTTATCCTTTTGTTTCAAAATCAATGCCATATGATAGATCCTCTTGATCGTAGCACTGTATTGCCTGTATATTTCATCAGCAAATAATGCAATACTCAAAAAATAAATTACAAGGTTTTCTCGGGGTTTCTTTGCTGTTTTTCTATTAGAATGAGGTCGATCTCAGAATTAAACATGGTAGAATAGAAATAATCACCTTTGAATCGTGTATTGTTGCAGGATATACAACTCGGACGAGGATATTTTGCAATTTTAATTAATAACTCAGGCCTGCGGCCTTCGTTATTAATTTAATTGCAAAATATCCTCGTCCTCGTTGTATATCCTGCAACAATACACGAATCATCGTTAATTATTTCTTAAATAAACACCATTGAGTATATCCTCCGTTTTCATTAGTTCCACGGGAAATCCATTCTCGACAAGTAACTCCATCAGGCCAAAAATAAGGATATAAAACAACAGATGTATCTCTTGCTGCGACATTCACTTTAACTGTACACGCTGGTAGACGAAATCTGGTAGCTTCCTTCATCTTCAACAACTTTACAAAGGTTACTGTCACTCTATTTGTGCTGCAGTGCTCTCGAATCCCTTGCTTGACCACCTCAAACGGCCTATCCGCTGTAATGTTTGCAAGAACTAAACGAGTTACTTGACGTCGAATTATACCCGTACTGAACTAGTTTTCGGAACACCCATATGTTTGTCGTAATCATATCCATTATATTTGCTTTGTAGGTTCCTTTCCTCTTCAAAAGCCTAGTGTCTTTCAGAATTCAAATTCGAAGAGTTTGCAGTCTGACTATCTTGATGTGGGTTTCCTTGATCAGGAACATATTACCGTTATCAATCCTTTTAGGTCTTCGCTTTACGACTGTTTCCCATTCATCCAATGGCATGTTGTCTTAATGCCATGTTGCTCGCCCTTTCCTTTCTGGCTGTCAGATATAAAATACTGCCCAGTGCTTTGTTTACTTACAGATAAGTCACCTAGTCTGTTTTCTTGGTTATGTTCGTTGCGATGTCGAAGCTCTGTTAAAGATGTTTCGAAATCATTAGGGGATTCAGTTGTATCGCGGTTCCCTGATATAACTGCGATTTGTTGCGGGCTATTGTGAACGTCACTAGAATGATCATCTCGATCCCGAATTGCCTCTCCCGGTAAAGTTTCAAAATCGAAATCATTCGAAACGTTGTTTCGTGAATTCTCCAAGGTTAATGTTTCAACACGGTTGTCAATATTTTGCGTATCGTGGACATTTTCTCTCACGGTAGATTCGGTGTAATCACTCATTTCTTTTAGTTGTTCGAGTTGTGTTTTTAACTGTCCAATTTCAATGTTTTTCTCTTCGAGAATACGTTTCATAGTTTTAAGGTCAGAGGTCATGGCCTTTTCTATACTAATCAACCGGTTCATAATATTGTCGTTGTTGTCTTGCATTATCTGTTTTAATTCCATCATATTTGTAACAATAATACGATCGGGGCCATCAACACCATGTCGGTTTCCGTCTTTTATTGTGTTCAATATGTTATCGCTCGGGCTGATCGAAGCTCGACTTGGATCATCTACTCTGGAAATATTTCTGTTTGAATTTTGACTACCGGAAGGTTTAGGGTTACCAATACTACTGACATGTATCGATGTGTCCATCCCAATTTTGACGCTAGTAGAACCACTCCGGAGACTGTGTCTACTCAAGACACTTTTTTTGTAAGACCGTGTCACTAATGTTTCCTTGTATATATTCAAATAAGTTGTAGATGTCACTTGCATATTTTTGGCATACGGATTGGCCATAATTCTCGGATCTGGTAACACGCTTAGAAAGAACACCATCAGGGAACGTATCACTACTATGTTTCGCGAAATCATACAGACTCAAACGTTGATTTATCATGTCCACCAAACTGGCCCTTTATTTCGTCAAATATGTTACTGTCAACCCCACTGGGTACTTGGGTACTGTATATTTCATCCGTAGTCTCATCAGTGTCTGCCATACTAGCAGTAAACACCTTATCAGGCTTATAGTACTCGGGTAACGCACGAGTGTACAAACGTAGGACACCCCACCCGGTCACATTATACTGACAACGGGCCAACCAGTGGTTCAACTCCCAGAATGCTGAGCGCTAAGCAGGAATAGCAACTACCATTTTTAATGACTCTGGTATGTCTCGGCCAGGGGACAGAACCAAAAGCCTTCCTGACAGGAGCGAACGCTCAACTGAAGACCAAAAGTGAGGCATTGTCAAGGGAGACATTAGGAAGAAGTAAGTTGTTCAGAAAGAAGAGAACAGTTAAGATCCTAAATTAAGTCGCCTCTTATCATGCAATTGGGGCAGCAGGTACAATTCTTACGCCCTACCTACAGGGCAGCATCATTACACAGTTAAGTTGTCCTGATCCACACAAGGTAGAAATCAGCGGCTATATAAGGAAAAGAGATAGAAAATTATTATAACATTCCTATTTTCGATACCCGCATAGATTTACGGAATAAGCGTCCTTATGCTACATTTTTTGCAAATTTAAATATAAATACGTACAGCGTGTATATATTTATGTATGTTTTAAGCAATTAACAGTATGACTATAACAACATTAAAACCACTGTACAATACTTGAATTGCGAACGTGACGTTTTATTTGCGGAAATCATAAGTTATGCGGATGGCCGCCATGTTTAGATGTGGAAATTGAACACGCTCGAATCGAAAGTACAACTCGTGAAGAAACCTGGGGTATTTTGAAGCGTCACCTTATTAGACGTGGATACACTGCTCGGGATTGCTATTTGGCGATTGCCTGTAACCTAAGAAAAGGCATTAGTTGATTCGACAATCTGTGGAACGCGAGGTACAAGCTGTTTTAAACAACTTTCACTTCATACTCAATGACTGGGTCCAGTCTAGCAGACGACAGAATGAAATTTTTGATAAATTTGTTGTGGAATGACTTAATTTTTTATTGATTCGGCATAAATACTTTTAATAAATACTAATAATAATTTTGAATATAAAGTCTTATAGATAAGAAGAGATGATAATGGTAATATGCTAGCTTTAGATATACAAATTCAGGGGGTGAAAATAACTTTGATAACACTGTATGGATCCAACACTGACCAACCGATTTTTTTATGAAGAACTATTAAATATCATAGAAGACATTGGAAATAACAAATGCATATTATGTGGCGATTTGAACATGATTTTCGATTCTGCTTTAGACTGTCATAACTATCAAAATATAAATAACCCGAATGCTAGGAAAAAGTTTTTAGAACTAAATGAAGAATTTGGATTAATAGATACATATAGAGAATTAAACCCCAATACTAAAAGATACACATGGCATAGAAAAAATCCACTAAAACAAGCAAGATTAGACTACATTTTGATATCCGACATTTTACTACCAAGTCTATCATCATCAACAATTGAAACAGGTTATCGCTCAGATCATCCTCTTTCGGTCATACAATTAACTTTCACTGACTTCAAACGAGGAAATGGCTTATGGAAATTCAACAACTCCCTATTATTTGATTTGGAATATATAACACTAATTAAATCTACAATTAATAATACAAAACTTCAATATGCTATCCTACGAAAGCCGGTTGGGACCATTTTCGTAGAAGAAAATAATTTTTTTTTCGCGTTATTACGCGAAACTTACGCGTTATATCGCAAAACTTTCGCGTAATTACGCGAAACTAACGCGTTATTACGCGAAACTAACGCGTTATGTCGCGAAACTTTCGCGTAATTACGCGAAACTAACGCGTTATATCGCGAAACTTTCGCGTTATTACGCGAAACTATCGCGTAATAACGCGAAACTAACGCGTTATATCGCGAAACTTTCGCGTAATTACGCGAAACTAACGCGTTATATCGCGAAACTTTCGCGTAATTACGCGAAACTAACGCGTTATATCGCGAAACTTTCGCGTTATTACGCGAAACTATCGCGTAATAACGCGAAACTTACGCGTTATTACGCGAAACTAACGTGTTATATCACGAATATATATAGATAGCTATAAGAAGTATCGACTACTTTTGAAGAGTATTGACATGAGGCACGACAGTTTAGTGAGATTTTATTTTGAGCTTGGCCTATCCCAAGCTGAAATTTTGAGTTTTTTTTAACAAAAGTGGATAGTGTTGTTTTCAGCAATTCAACACTTAAACGATATTTGAAACGATAGTGTTTAACAATAGGGAAATTAGTTCTCGGATATATCCGATGTTGCATTATTCATTCTCAATGAATTACAAAATTCTGGACAGAAAAACAACTTCGTTCTCGCCCTCCATCTTTAGAGTCATTATCTGATTCTCTGAAACCATTTCATAGTGTTATAGAACCTGCTGCGCATAATAAAGCAAAACTTTCGTGATATTATACAATTATCGACCTGTTTTCAGGTGAATATTATGATTGATAAACTCGAGAAAATGATATTTCCCGAGGCCGAAGGTCATCGTGTTCACCTGAAAACAGGTCGATAACTGCTTTATTATATGACAAAACTGATACATTTTCATATTACAGAATGATTATCATTACCTGTCATAGGATTGAAAAAATAATAGTGATCGACCGGAGAAAAGTTCAAAATGACAATTAATAAGTCAAAGTCAACAATGAATTTTAACTATATTGTTTATTGTTACTTAAAATTCAACAAAATGTAAAAACTAAAACATTTAAGAATTCAGTCTATTAAACTCTGTCCGGGAGCACGTACCTACATGTACATGTAAGCATACATTTTTGACGACATGGATAGTTGGAAATTCCCTTGTTACTATATTTGGGTGCGTAATCGAGTTGTTGGATTGTTATGTCACCCTGGATTTGACGTCAAGGATTGCGGAATAGGCCCTGTTATTATATTTGGGTACGTACTTTACTATTTGGTGATCATATCACTCTGTAGCGAGAGGGGGCACGGACAAAAGCCCCCGTGGACATTAGCCTCTAGGACAAAAGCCCCTTCACACTAATCAAAAAGTAGACAAAAGCCCCTTTATAAAAATAAATATTTTTTATTGATTTGAAAAAAAAATTCATTGTCTGATTTTAGCAATGGTTATATTGAGTTAAATTAAGTGCTATATATACAAATATGTATCCTGATTAGCCATTCTAAACATTCTCACTTTGCCCAAATATTATTATCAACCCCGAAGCCGTGCTACAGTGTAGGACAAAACACCCCGACCCCAACCCCCGGACTTTAGCCCCCCACCCACGGACAAAAGCCCCGTCTATATAAATTTAGTTGGTATACTTTATATACTAATAGTAAATCTGTATTTTTAATAGTAAATAGTGATGTTATAATACAAGTAGTATTTCATCAATAATCGCCGATTACATGGTGCCAGCAGGTTCCTAAAACATCTCCTTTTTCAGTATCTGTGTCACAAATTATAATATAATTATTGTAATTTTAGGAAATCATAGAAATAATATAAAAATAAATTAATACAACAGTTCAATAAGTTGTTGTTTGAAGCGGTTGTTTATATTGCAGAAGCCACTGGTGACTGAAGTCACTTTTACATATTTGTATATATAGCACTTAATTTAACTCAATATAACCATTGCTAAAATCAGACAATGAATTTTTTTTTCAAATCAATAAAAAATATTTATTTTTATAAAGGGGCTTTTGTCTACTTTTTGATTAGTGTGAAGGGGCTTTTGTCCTAGAGGCTAATGTCCTCGGGGGCTTTTGTCCGTGCCCCCTCTCGCTACAGAGTGATATGATCACCAAATAGTAAAGTACGTACCCAAATATAATAACAGGGCCTATTCCGCAATCCTTGACGTCAAATCCAGGGTGACATAACAATCCAACAACTCGATTACGCACCCAAATATAGTAACAAGGGAATTTCCAAGTATCCCAGTGTATAACATTAATAATCTCAATGAAATTCCTTTAAGTGAAATAACTTTTTCTATTAATGACCAATTATTCCTAGAAACACTACTGATGGAAGTTAGGGGTAAAACAATTTAGTACTCTAGTCATATTAAGAAAAAAACAAATAAAAGGAAAAGGAATCTGATAAATCAAATTAAAAATTTAGAAAAAACAGGGCCTGACATAATAATGTTAAATGAACTGGATACTAAAATGAAAGAATTAGAGGAAATAAGAAAACATAAAATTACAGGAAATATGATACGTTCAAGGGCAAAATGGATCGGGGAGGGGAAAAAACCTACCAAATACTTCTGTGGATTATTACAGAACCTTATACAAAGAAAACCGATTATTGGAAAATGTTGATCTTTAACTACTTCTGGAATCTTACAATATACCTAAATTAGCTGCTTATGAATCATTAAATATTGATGGTCCAATCACTTTAAATAAATTTACGAATACACTCTCAAAAATGAAAAATAATAAAAGTCCTGGTTCTGATGGTTTAAAAATGAACTTTTCCAAGACCCAGGTAGTATGGATTGGCAGTAAAAAATACAGTGAAAATACCTACTCTACTAATTTCGACCTAAAGTGGGGAAGCACAAATTTTTCTTTATTGGGCATTGAATACGATGTAGATCTTTACAAAATTATTAAAGTCTTTAATATCTATGTGGAATAGAAGAACACTTACACCCATTGGTAAAATAGTTATTATAAAAACTTTAATAATATCACAATTCAATCATTTGTTCCTATCCCTTACTAACCCTAGCGACTCGTATATAAAAAATTAATAATGTATTGTATGAATATCTGTGGAATGGTAAACCTGATAAAGTTAAACGAGATATAATAATTAAAAATTATATAGATGGGGGACTTAAAATGATACATTTAAAATCCTTCATAACTGCTCTCAAAACAACTTGGATAAGACAAGTGTATAATAAATTAGGAAGTCGGAGCCTTATTGTAGAATCATTCTTTGACAAAGAAATACTTGCAAACATTGGAATTGAAAAAGTAGAGGGAGTGTCAAAAAATTGTAAAAATATATTTTGGAAAGAGGTATTGGAAGCTTAGAATAAAACTATCATTGCAAGTAATATATACAAAACAAATATCCTTGAAAATCCAATATGGTCTTATAGTGAAATAAAGATAGATAGGAAAGTTATATATAATAAAGCTTGGTTTAAAAAGGGGGTACAATTGTTTATGACATTGTTAAAAATGATAAAAACATATATAGTTTCGAAGAATTTGGAAAAAAATATAATATCCATACTTATTTCCTAAAGTACCAAAGTCGGAAGAATGCTGTAAATCAATATATCAAAAAAAATCAACGAATATTCAATTCAGAAAGAAACTTTGTATTACCTAACATACCTTTAAACCTTAAATTAATACTAAGAGACAAAAAAGGAGCTCATGAAATATATAAGATATTAAGTAGAAATGAACTCAGACCTACTGCTGAACGAAAATGGAACCAAGTATGCACTGTAAATGAAGACACATGGAAACTAATATATGTATCTCCTTTCAATACCACTACAAACTCAAAACTACAATGGCTACACTATAGAATAAATAACAGAATACTAATTACAAATACATTTTTATTCAAAATTGGAAAATCAAATAATAACCTCTGCTCTTTCTGCAAAAACCACCCTGAAACAATAACACACATTTTATGGGACTGTGATAATGTATCTAATCTGATAGAAAACCTTAGAATAAATATTATACAAAAAAAACTCAGTTTAAGATTTGATAAACAGGAATTCTTATTTGGTAAACACTTAAATAAATACATGAAATTTAACTAAGATAACTTGATAATACTGAATATAAAGCAATACATTTACAAAAATAAATGTTTAGGATTAGAACTAAATCTGAATAGTCTGAAAAACCATATTAAATTCGAACTAAAAGCACATAAAATCCTTATTTTGAAAAGTGAAGACAAAAATAAAGAACAGATAAACACACAAATATTACAATGGTTAGAATTCTAACAATCTCCTCGTAAAACAACACTGTAATACGATAAATTCTGTTTCCCTTTTACTAAAAGATTTTTTTCATTCGTCTTTTGTATGAACTCCCCAGTATACTAAAATAACATATTTGTTGATCTAGGATTACACAGTGTATTTTTTGTATGTATTCTTTGTGTTTTGTTTTTTTGTTTTTTGTTTGTTTTTCGTTTAAGTACATTTGATGTCTGTGCTTTCTTTCGATGGTTAATCTGTGCATAAATGTAAAACCTTTCTCTTTTGTAAGTGTTATTTCTGTTTTTTGTTTTGTTTTGTTCTGTGTGTGTGTTTCTGTTTTTGGTCAATGACTATGTCTTTGTTTAATATTCAAGTACAATGTATATTGCATGTCTGAATATTTATGATGTATTGCTTGTCTTAAGTGTTTATTTTATGTATTGGATGTCTTGTGTAAATAATTTTGAAAATGAATAAAACATAAATATTTTTTTTTTGCATTATAATGAATTTCAATAAGAAAAAATAAACACATTTTATGACCATTTCAAACAGACACAACATCGTGTTTGTGTAAATCTCCATCAAGCGATTCCTCATTGTAAGCAACCATATTGTTTGTTTACAGCTGTCTGTATTCCTACAACCATTGGGGGTGATAGTCTAGGTACTGGATAATAATGGCGTATGGTGGCAACTGCCTCTCGGAACAAATGTAAATATATGTATTATGTGTATGTATTATGTGTGTGTGTACGTGTATGGCTTATGTGTATGTGTTTTGTGTATGTGTTATATGTATGTGCTATGTGTATGTATAATGTGTTATGTGTATGTGTATATGTTATGTGTTATATATATATATGCGTTATGTGTATGTATTGTGTGTGTGTACGTGTATGTGATATATGTGTGTTATGTGTTTGTGTTTTGTGTATGTGTTATATGTATGTATAATGTGTGATGTGTATGTATAATGTGTAATGTTTATGTGAATGTGTTATATAAATGTGTTATATGTATGTGGTATGTGTATGTATAATGTGTTATGTGTATATGTTATGTGTTATATATATGTGTTAGGTGTATGTATTATGTGTGTGTGTGTACGTGTAAGTGCTATGTGTGTGTGTGTGTAGGTGTATGTGCTATGTGTGTGTTGTGTGTTTGTGTTTTGTGTATGTGTATGTATAATGTGTGATGTTAATGTGAATGTGTTATATATATGTGTTATGTGTATGTGATGTATTATGTGTATGTGTTACGTGTATGTGTTACATGTATGTGTTATGTGTAAGTGTTAATTGCATGTGTTATGTGTAATGTGTTATGTGCTATGCATTGTCTATATGTGTTATGGGTTACGTCTGATGTGTATGTGTTTTATGTATGTGTTACGTGTTTGTGTTTTGTGTATGTGTTACGTGTTTGTGTTTTGTGTATGTGTTACGTGTATGTGGTATGTGTAATGTGTTATTTGTATGTGTTACGTGTTTGTGGTATGTGTAATGTGTTATTTGTATGTGTTACGTGTATGTGGTATGTGTAATGTGTTATTTGTATGTGTTACGTGTATTTGGTATGTGTAATGTGTTATTTGTATGTGTTACGTGTATGTGTATGTGTTACGTGTATGTGTTTTGTGTATGTGTTACGTGTTTGTGTTTTGTGTATGTGTTACGTGTTTGTGGTATGTGTAATGTGTTATTTGTATGTGTTACGTGTATGTGGTATGTTTTATGTGTTACGTGTATTGGTTATGTGTATGTGTTATATGTTATGTGTATGTGTTACGTGTATGTGTTTTGTGTATGTGTTACGTGTTTGTGGTATGTGTAATGTGTTATTTGTATGTGTTACGTGTATGTGGTATGTGTAATGTGTTATTTGTATGTGTTACGTGTTTGTGGTATGTGTAATGTGTTATTTGTATGTGTTACGTGTATTTGGTATGTGTAATGTGTTATTTGTATGTGTTACGTGTATGTATTATGTTTCATGTGTTACGTGTTTGTGTTGTGTGTATGTGTTACGTGTATGTGTTATGTGTTATGTGTTACGTGTATGTGTATGTGTAACGTGTATGTGGTATGTGCAATGTGTTATTTTTATGTGTTACATGTAAGTGTTATGTTTTATGTGTTACGTGTTTGTGTTGTGTGTATGTGTTACGTGTACATGTTATGTGCTATGTGTATGTGTATGTAATGTGTTATGTGTATGTGTTATGGGTATGTGTTATTTGTATGTGTTACGTGTATGTGGTATGTGTAATGTGTTATTTGTATGTGTTATGTGTGATGTCTGATGTGTTATGTGTATGTAATGTGTTATGTGTATGTGTTATGTGTTATGTGTATGTGTTTGTGTATGTGTTATGTGTATGTGGTATATGTAATGTGTTATTTGTATGTGTTTCGTGTATGTGTGATGTGTGATGTGTTATGTGTATGTGTATGTAATGTGTTATGTGTTACGTGTATGTGTTTTGTGTATGTGTTATGTATATGCATTATGTGTATGTGTTACGTGCATATGTTATGTGTATATGTTACGTGTATGTGCTATGTGTATGTGTTATTTGTATGTGTTATGTGTATGTGTTATGTGTATGTGTTTTGTGTACGTGTTATGTGTATGTGTTATGTGCAATGTGTTATTTGTATGTGTTATGTGTAATGTGTTATGTGTATGTGTGATGAGTTATGTGAATGTGTGATGTGTTGTGTGCATGTGATGTGTTACGTGTATATGGTATGTGTATGTGTTACATGTATGTGCTATGTATTGTGTATATGTGTTATGGGTTAGGTGTTATGTGTATGTGATTTGTGTATGTGTTATTAGTATGTGTAATGTGTATGTGTTATGAGTTATGTGTTACGTGTATTTATCATGTGTATGTGTTATGTGTTTGTGTTATGTGTTATGTGTAACGTGTATGTGTAATGTGTATGTGTTACGTGTATGTGGTATGTGTAATGTGTTATTTGTATGTGTTACGTGAATGTGGTATGTGTAATGTGTTATTTGTATGTGTTATGTGTATGTTTTATGTGTATGTGTTATGTTTTACGTGTATGTATATGTGTTACGTATATGTGTGGTGCATGTGTTATGCGTATGTGTTACGTGTATGTGTAATGTGTTGTTTGTGTATGTTATGTGGTATGTGGTATGTGTATGTGTGATGTGTTATGTGTATGTGTATGTGTTATGTGCTATGCATTGTGTATATGTGTTATGGGTTAGGTGTTATGTGTATGTGTTATGTGTATGTGGTATGTGTATGTGTTTTGTGTATGCGTTATGTGTATGTGTTAGTGTTATATTCTCTATGTTATGTGCATGTGTTACGAGTATGTGTTATATGTCATGTGTATGTGATGTGTTATGTCTATGTGTTATGTGTATGTGTTTCTGTTACAGTATGATCTATGTACTATGTGTTATGTATATGTGTTATGTGTAATGCGGTATGTGTATGTGCTATTTGTATGTGTTATGTGTATGTTATGTATATGTGTTATGTATATGTGTTATGTGTATTTGTTATACATGTATGTATGTGCTATGTGTATGTGTTATGTGTATGTGTTATGTATATGTGTTATGTGTATTTGTTATACATGTATGTATGTGCTATGTGTATGTGTTATGTATATGTGTTATGTGTAATGCGTTATGTCTATGTGCTATTTGTATGTGCTATTTGTATGTGTTATGTGTATGTGTTATGTATATGTGTTATGTGTATTTGTTATACATGTATGTATGTGCTATGTGTATGTGTTATGTGTATATATTAGGTTATGCGTTATGAGTTATGTATACTTGTTATGCGCTGTGTGCTATGTATATGTGTTACGCGTTATGTGTTTTGTGTTATGTGTTATGTGTTATGCGTTATGTGTTATGCGTTGTGTTTTATGTAAATGTGTTATATGTTATGACAACATTAGTTTTATAATCAGTGGCTACACGATTTTTTTTATTTCCCCCTAATTAATGGAAAACAATTTGTATTCATAACTAAATATATAAGTGACAAGATGTGTGAAACGTAAAATGATGAAAATCATAAGGATAGGAAATATCAGAGCAATTTACTACACTTATTCGCCATTTTATCACAAGTACGATTTTGAGGTACAAATATCGATGGAAAATGTAAGAACAGAAACTTGTTGCCATTACATTTTTTCCAACACATTTTAAAATAATATATGCTACCTTCAGGTAATTTCAATGTTTATATAATTTGAACGATAAGTGTACAATAAAAGCGTTTTTTTTTTTAATATTTACACCCCAAGGTTTAAATCCATACCTTTGAAGATTACTTTGGCTATCGGATATTGGCTGTTATATATTTTTTATATATTTTATATATTTTTTTTTTATATATTTTTTCCGCTTGTTTCTATTAACAATATTTTCTAGACTCGTATAGCACAAATGGTTCTGACTGAAGTACGAACTGACATGTGATAAATTCAAACAGTGGTTATTGATGTTGGTAAGGGTGGTATAAAGAACAATGTTTTCATGTGGAGGCACATTACATTTAATTTAATCATTTAGGGATCGGAAGGCTGTACTGTCCATACTGTCTCTACTGTCTAAACTGTCTATAATGTCTATACTGTCTGTACTGTATATACTGTCTATACTGACTGTACTGTCTGTACTGACTATACTGTACATAATGTCTGTACTGTCTATACTATCTGTACTGTCTATACTGTCTGTACTGTCTGTACTGTCTGTACTGTCTATACTGTCTATACTGCCTATACTGTCTGTACTGTCTATACTGTCTGTACTGTCTATAATGTCTATACTGTCTTTACTATCTATAATGTATATACTGTCTGTACTGTCTATACTGTCTATACTGTATATACTGTCTATACTGCCTATACTGTCTGTACTGTCTATACTGTCTGTACTGTCTATAATGTCTATACTGTCTTCACTATCTATAATGTATATACTGTCTGTACTGTCTGTACTGTCTATACTGTCTAAAATGTCTATACTGTCTATAATGTCTATACTGTCTATACTGTCTATACTGACTGTACTGTCTGTACTGTCTATAATGTCTATACTGTCTTTACTATCTATAATGTATATACTGTCTGTACTGTCTATACTGTCTATACTGTATATACTGTCTATACTGCCTATACTGTCTGTACTGTCTATACTGTCTGTACTGTCTATAATGTCTATACTGTCTTCACTATCTATAATGTATATACTGTCTGTACTGTCTGTACTGTCTATACTGTCTAAAATGTCTATACTGTCTATAATGTCTATACTGTCTATACTGTCTATACTGACTGTACTGTCTGTACTGTCTATACTGTCTATAATGTCTGTACTGTCTATAATGTCTATACTGTCTGTCCTGTCTATACTGTCTGTACTGTCTATACTGTCTATACTGTCTATACTGTCTGTACTATCTATAATGTCTATACTGTCTGTACTGTCTGTACTGTCTATACTGTCTGTACTGTCTGTACTGTCTATACTGTCATGTCTGTACTGTCTGTACTGTCTATAATGTCTGTACTGTCTATACTGTCTATACTGTCTATACTGTCTGTACTGTCTGTACTGTCTATACTGACTGTACTGTCTATACTGTCTATACTGTCTATACTGTCTATACTGTCTGTACTGTTTGTGTAGTATTCATGTAATCATGTATCTTATTCACCCACTCAGTAACGCATTCAACGAGTAAACAGTTGTTATCACTCTAATATTTTGGATTAAAAATAACAGAAAAAATGTCAATGTTTTGGAGTACATCTGACTACGCCTCTAATGAATGAATAGGAAATGAGATGCGGTCATGTCTTATTTGAACCAATACCCCGAATTGTACAAATATCGTAAACAACGAGACACACAGACCGTTATTTACATGTATGTAAACATATAAATGAATGTATGCATACCCGAACAGTATTGTTGAAATAAATGTTAGCCGGAGATCATTTAAATACCAAATAAGTCGATAAGTTCTTTAAATGTGTCACTCTATTTTGGCTGAAAATAGGACAGAGATAAAGGCTTGTCTGGTAGATAGAATGAGGAAGGCGAGACATGTTTGTTTTTCAGATTGTTATGTTATTGTGTTATAAATCACGTTTAGATAAGTCAAAATACTCCAGTCGGATATACAGAGTGATATAGCATGTTTGCCGCTTTTCACTCTTTATAACGGAACATCAGAAGATACACAAGATGGAACACTGCTGCGAAGAGGTAATGAATGATGACTTAGTGTGCTGCTTACTTTCTGTCGGCTATGAAACCGTAATACAACCATGCAAAAACAGTAATAACAAACACTTACTTTTCGATCTAGAGAAATAATGAAGATTCAAGACAGCGTTAACACTAATGTTACAAACACATTCGAACCTACCTATTATGCCGCCTCTTTATAACAAAAAAAAGTTTACAAAGTTAGCTTTTATAGATTGAGGCGAAGGTTATAATGGTATACCAAATGGCTGAACGGAAGACAATCTATCACATTACACATCTAACTGGTGCTGAACGAACATCAATAACATAATGTCAAAGTGTCATTATAGTTGAAAGCAACGATTGTTTATTCACCGAATCCACACAGTGAGCATGTAGAATATACTCTAATGTCTATAACCACAAAATTAATACTCTTATATATATCATGACAAATACTCTGATAACTGTCACGACAAATACTTTAATGTTTATCAACGAAAATTATGTAATGTCTATCACGACAAATACTCTAATGTCTGTCACGACAAATACTCTAATATCTATCATGACGATTTCTCTATACTCTCTGTACAGTGGATAGCGCTGTGTATGTGTCGTAAAGGCAGCAGATGTTTATTCTTCTGGGATGCACGGTATCGTTCCTCTTGTGCTCCACTACTGAAAACGTAATATTGATACTGATTTACAATTACGCGAATAAAAATTGCCCCACCCCAATAATTCATTATATTTTACACCCTTTTGTCAATACAAGAGACAATAATGACTCTCGACATCTTGTAGATTATTTAAAGCTCCAACTTCTAGAACTCAATTATATAATACAGTTTCGTCCCGTCCATCATGTCAGAATGGAATGATCCTTCCTGTTCATTTCCTACAATGATATCTATAAGATTCATACTCGTCTTCAATGTTCCAATGCTTTTAAGTACTATAAGGATCTCAAAATGTATAGTTTTCTATGTCAGTTTAGAAATTTTGCTAGTAATCTTAATGCGGATCTCTTTAATTTTCACATTAGTGAGACCCAAGCCTGCCTGTAAGGTTTTTCAAACGGGACCGTAACCACTATCTTATGTCCTTTATATACAAATGTACTAACCTGCTAAGCACGGGTCTAATAATAATGAAAAGGAGGGACTTTCACAAGGCAAAACATGATTATAGAAATAGTAAAACTTTGACAAATTGGAAACGATTAAAGAGAGCAGGCAAGGAATATCGACTATTTCTGAACAAATTTTTAAAGCTTAATCAAGAGAAATGGGAAAAAGAGAGAAATCAGAAGCACATCAAAGATTATTAAAGCTGTCTGGAATATTCTTAATAACATAATCGACAGTAAGAAAAACAGGGTATAGATATGGACACCGAAAAACTTTATCAATACTTTAAAAATCTTAACACATGTGCCGACATAAATGAGTGTGATGGTGAATAAGAAACAGGGGATAGCCAAGGTGAATATGATGCTATTTTAAAAGGGCGATAACTCTAGTTATAGGTGAAGTATTTACGCCAATTTTAAATAACTGCTTGTTATAACAGGCGTACAAGCGGACTTTTTGAAGGGGTACTAGTACTCAACAATATATAATATGTTTTATTCTTCATTTCTCGACTACAACTTATTTATATTTAATGTAATTCATGATTTGTATTTTAACACGAAATCTTGCGTTAAAGATAGCGCTGAATTAGCTGTAATGTTCAATTGCAATATCGGTTTAAACAGGGCGAAAATTCATCACCACATACTTAAGTGACTTGATAGATTTTTTCTAGTAAACAACGTAGATTGGTTTTATATACAGTTAACACATTAAGTGTTGATACCATTGGAAATATCTGAAGTTATTCATTATACTTTATGCAGATGATACCGTTCTAATGTCAGAAACGCCAGGAGAATTGCAGTCTGCGCTGAATGCTTTTGAATTTTAATGTTCAACATGGAAGCTGTAGGTTAACACCATAAAAAAAATCAATCTGATATTTACGAAAAAAAAAATATTTAAAAAAAAATTCCAGAGTGAAAGAACGACTAATTCTGCAGGCTCAACAACATTATTTGCAGTATGTAGAAAAATTAGAAACTTTCCCTTACCAAATGATGTAAAATTATTTGACTCGATAGTGTTGTCAATTCTAACATATGGTGAGGATATTTGAGGTTTTTAAAATAACACGCTAAACTTAAGCTCATCGCTGCAGTGAAAATATAAGTTTTTTATTAGTTTGATAAATTTCTATATTTTTTCCGTTTAATATAACATATATTTCGATATTTTTACGAGTTCGAAGCAAGGTGTATACATGTTGTTAATGAAGTGCACCTGTGTTGAGACGGTATATTAATAATGTATAGTCCCGTTGGACAGACATGTATATTTGTTAAGACGGTATATTTGTAATGTAGTCCCATTAGACAGAGGTGTATATATGTCGAGATGGTATATTTGTAATGTAATATATGTTGAGACGGTTTATGACTTAATTGCAATTGGTCTTGAATGATTTCCTGACAAAGCTCATACGTTGTATAACAAAACACGAGATAGGAAAACAATAGATTTATTAAGGAATGTATATATATATATATTATGTATATAAAAACAATGCTAAGCTTCAATAACGTAAAGACGCAAATGGTATTTACATCAGCATGTTGACATGAGAATGCAAGATGCTGTCACGAACACGCTGGTATTGTAATTCTCTAAATCTTCTTAATGTTCTGAGCATACACTACTTCACAGTTCCTATAAACTAAGATGGTCGGTGTAGGTTATCAACATATAGAAATTTTACATCATGGTCACCCAACGGCTGCCTGTTTAAGTTCATATTTGATTTGTGGTATTACTCTCTACATGTTATTCAATATCCAATCCCTGTGATAAGAGGTCCTCGCATACACGGAAGGGCCGACTCTGCAGTCCTCGTTACCCCACGATACCGCTCCCGCATGTACCCAGGTATCATCCACCAAGCACTGGAGAGGACCGCCACTGTCACCCTGGAAAATACAACACCACCACCACTTAATAACTAGTGTGTATTAAAAAAATTCAAGGAATGGATCGTTTATATCCAAATACAAAGCACAAATGTTACCAGCAGACACGGTATTCGTTATCCCTAAAGCCATCAAGATTCCGGTGGGGAATCCTGCATATTAGGACAGATGACCCGAACAGAAATTGCAACGGTACTGTAATATTACTATCTAACCAAGTGTGTAGTTCATTAAACGTCATAGTATACATTCAAAATATTACATTTTGAAAAGACTATCTTTTATGTAAAGGTTAGTCTGTGTAATGATATGACCAATTTGGTACTTATCGCTTGATTATCTCAAAGGTAATGCATTTCGCCAATTGGTATTTCAAATAAAAGGTCTAAAGCACGAGACAATCGGTTTGTAGTTGTGAACCTACATAACAGGAGCCTTTTGGTTCCGAATCCGTACAGATCATATCGTCAGTGACAGGATAATCGAACTCGATGCCGGTCTGACACTGTGCATTGGTCACCACAGGTGTTTGAAGTTCCTGAAGGATTCTCGCTGAACTCGATGGTCCTGTGGAGCGGATGATATATATCATTTAATGTTGCTTCGTTTAATGCATTTGAAAATAACGTTTGTCCAGTTTGATTCCTGGGTAAATAGAGAGGTTATTTGAGATAAAACTAGGAAAATGCAATAAAATAAACAAGGATGCCGATAAGTCGACTGAGGAGCCACATTGACGGGGAACAGATGATGTAGGTGGAAACGAATGCGGAAAACCGACTACATATGGTGTGGGTTTTCCTTTTATGTTCACTTGCAGGGAGACACAAGGTGACCAAATCTACGTTGAGTTATTTCCCATTAGTTATTTTTGAACTGTGACCAAGTACCTATCAATGTTTGCAATACATCTAAATGACACATGTTTGAATGTCCTGTGTTATTGACAAAAAAATAGTTCTAACCTTTGTCTTTGCCCAGCTAGTTGCATAACTAAGTAAATATCACAATACTTTGTATTCTCCCCAGCCAGTACCATAACTAACAAAATATTACAAACAGTTGTATTCTCCCAAGTTAGTAATATAACTAACTAAATATTATGAACCTTTGTTTTCTCCCAAACCAGTAACATAATTAACTAAATATCACAAACCTCTGTTTGCTCCCCATCCAGTAACATAACAAGTACTGTTCATCAAGTCCATGGTGTCATTCGCCAGTCCGGGTATTGGTTGAATGTATTTATTAAACGTCACATTTTTCTTAAGCTTCATGATTGCCAGATCATGTAGAACTCCACCGTCATAATCAGGATGCTACAAAAACATACACACGCGATTATAACTAGTAGTTTTAAAAATGATTAACCGTATAGAGTTACACTATTATGATAGTCATCATAAACACTTTATCATTATTAAACAAAACAACAAACACAATACTGATAGTAATGGCCACGGTGTTTATTTTTTGTTTTGGAATCCCCCGTTTTTACAGTGGGGCGCAAACTATCTTTTTGACCCACGCTTTTTGACATCTAAAATCTAAAAAAGGAAAAAAACTAACTAATTTTGATATTTATTTCGATAAATATCTGTAAATTTTCTAACAACTTAATCTTGTACATCCTGAATATTCCGACTTTTATACTAGTATATCAATCCTCAGACCTGTGTATCGGTCGTCTGCACTAGTCTGGTAATTCAATATTTATACCTTAATACGAAATTTTGCTTAACTTCATCACATAAATTCGATAAGTTGATGATAATTTGTGAAGTTAATTGATTTCATAATAAGAACAAGTCAGAAACACAACACTGATAAGAATGCGCGGTTTTAACGTAAATAGAGTAATTTACTAATTACCGACAGGTACGAATGATTGAAACACCGTATAACATGAAACGGCATTGACATCTGTTGTCGACATATTAGCAGCATGTAAGGTTTGCTTTAGATACACGTTATATGAGATTTGAAAAGTTAAAAACCTGTCAATTATTAAGGAAAAATAAGTTTTTAAAGTGAATACCTATTCTTGGTAAATTTTCCCTTTTTATAGCCTTTTTATAGTCTTAAAAATGGAGAAAAGAATTCGGCTCGCGCCTATGGCGCTCGCATTATCACTAAATTACTGGACCCCCCCCCCCCACCCCTTTTCGAAAATCTCCTGGATCCGTGCGCCTGGTGATTTATGTTTTACTATAATTAATATATCCTGATTTCGGTAAATAACTTATTTTGTTCTACATAAATTATCATTGGGATGTTGAAATGATAATTATTGGCTAACTTTGCGGAGATGGCATACGATTTGTATAGTGAGTAAAAATTAAGGTTAAAACAAATATTGCCCCCCCCCCCCCCCCCCCCCTACCCCAATTTTTGACGACTTCCTACGCCACTGCCATTGCAGCTCGGGTCAAAGATCGAATTCTTTACCAATCACAAAACCGGAATATCACAAGCCGATATTATTGTGGTAGAAAAAGGTCAAACGACTCATGATTTTTGGATATGTAAGTTATTTCACACTCGTAAGTTATTTAGCTCGTGTCTTTTCGTAACTTAAAAAAAAATAACTTACGAGTGTGAAACAAATTCCATATCCAACGATCACTCGTTGTGTAACCTCTATATATGCAACAGTCAGCACATTTATATGATGGCTTGAGAGTAGAACAACACAGCGTATTATGGTAGAATATATGATATACCTGATGTAATATATGATATACTTGATGTAATGTATGATATACCTGATATTATGTATGTGATATATCTGATGTAATATATGATGTAACTGATGTCATTTTTGATGTACTTGACATAATTTATGATGCAGCTGATATAATTTATGATATACATGATGGAATATATGATGTACCTGATGTAATATATGATGTACCTGATGTAATATATGATATACCTGATGTAATACATTTTGTATATGATAAACTTGATGTGATATGTTATAAACCTGATGTAATATATGATATAGCTGATATTATTTATGATATATCTGTTGTAAAATATGATATAGCTGATATTATTAATGATATACCTGATGTAATATATGATATAACTGATATTATTTACAATAGATCTGATATTATGTATTTAATATATCTGATGTAATATATAATAAACCCGGTGTTATATATGATATAACTGATATCAATTTTGATGTACTTGACGTAATATATGATATACTTGATGTAGTATATGATATACCTGATGTAATATATGATATACATGATGTAATATATAAACTTGATGTTATATATTTTAAACCTGATGTAATATATGATATAGCTGATATTATTTGTGATATATTTGTTATAAAATATGATATAGCTGATATTCTTTATGATATACCTGATGTAATATATGATATAACTGATAATATTTATGATATATCTGATGTAATATATGATATACGTGATATAATATACGATACCTTGATGTAATATTTCATATACCTTTATTATTTCGTTCACTTTTATCTTTTTTTCACCTCTATTCTTCTTTTCGTTCCTTTTTCGGTTGTAATCCCCTACTATTACTCTGAACTGCTTTGTCCTTCAAAAGAAAACAATTTAACACACTAGTAATAGTCTGTTAATTGTAAATTACTAAAAAAGGAATATGAACTAATACTTATAACAATGTCATTTTCATATACATGAAATACAGGCTCTTAGAGTTCCATTTATATTTTATACACCTACGTTTGCAACATTTAAATGGTAAAACTAAATGGCAACACTCAACTATGATTAGTGGTGTAATTGATATTTGAATTCCATGGTTCAAACCAAAACAGGGAGAAAAAGAATGTAAGGAAAGGGACAAACCGTAGCGAAAACCCGAATTCCTGAACTCTTAATTAAACGGAATACGCATGGGTGGCAAAAATAACCAATAACTGGTTTGTAAAATGTGCCCCAATGCGTGCGTGTGATAAAGTTTTAACACCTTACAGTGCAAGTTGTGTCATGGACATTTCTGCAATACGTGTAAGGATACACGTGTCTAAAAGCATTTGTAAAGACAATCTATATACCCAATTCTGATTTCATAACGAGTATGTCCGTGTTAAGTTCATGCAGAAAAAATATTTGTCAATTAATATAGAAAAAAAAATAATTTGAAGATGACGTACATCGAGAACTTTAGAAAATGACTGGTTACAAATGTGTAGAATTGAAAGGAAGAATATCAACATAGGAGGTGATTGGAATGGAAGAATAAAGTAAACAAAGTGAAGTTAACCACATTGATAGAAAGATAAAAAAAAAACAGCTTATAAAAAGAGGCCCGTTCTTTATATTCAAAGCGTAAAACGCACCAGAGAAGCAAGCAAGAATTATTCCGCGAAAACTCAGGTGTAAGGAATTATTTAATAAATACAGAAAAAGAAAACGAATTTGCCCTTATCATCTCCGTGGTCTGCCTTTGAATGGATATAAGGCCATTCGTTGGAAAACCGAGGGCGTCGGAGAAACAATAAATTACAGCAAACACCATAGTATCGTATTAACCAAACTAGCAAACAGACTGATATTCAAGCATGATTTTATAATGCATTAAATATATGTTAGAACATTTCTGAATAAACGTAAATGTATAAAGTTGGGTGGGGGTATGATAGTTCGTGTGACTTACTTTCTTTCGTTGACACAGTGAGCCGCCGTCAGTACGGTATCGCCATTAAGAAGTGTACCGCCACACGTAAAGTCTCTCCTGTACCGCAGATTCACCTGCCATGGCCACGCATCCTTTGCGGCCTTTGTTCCTCCAACAATAGCAGACGGCAATCCAAGACCATTTTCGTCGCTGTCCACTATAAGGAACAGCAGTTTAATGATAGCAGTGTAGCAGGTTGCAAAATTATTTCGTTTCATGAAATAAAATGAATCTTATATTTCGTGAATGCCTGGTCGCGTAACAGTCGTGTGAAATGTCATATTGATAATGTATAATGTATACATGTGACACAACATTGGTATATTGACACGTATCAATCGATTAATAAAATAAATAACCCTCCACCACCCCCCACCCCCCCCCAAAAAAAAACATCAAACAAAAAAACTCTAAAATATGTAGGTATATCTTACCAGGTAGCTTGGCTCCCACAGCGAGCCCACAGATGGCCAGGGCCAGCAGAACCAATCGTGTGTCCATGATTTCTTCGAAGTACTGATCGTCAGCCGAAACTGGTATTTATATGTTCTAATCATCCCCTCCATCAACTTTGCTTCGGGCAAATTGTGTAACAACGTACGATCTGTAAGTGACACAAAGTAGATATAATCTCTGAAGAGATATCGTGACGGAGTATAAGTCCATTATCATCAGTAAAATATATTGTCACGGAATCGTCAGAACCCTACAGCTAAGTTGTAATATCTTTGAACTCAAAAATATCACAAGTGGTTGAAACTTAATCGGCCGGGAAAATTACAACATGCGTTTTTTTTTTACCTCAATTAGGTTTGGTGTCACTTTGCTTTTTGATAACAATCTAAGTGAAACAGATTGGCCATTGCCAAAGGCCGTGCTACGTCAGCCCATTTGAAATCGCTCACATACCATATATATGCGTACTTTTGTTTTGTTTATTCTCAATGTCGTTACCATTGCCATTCCTTAGTTAATTGTAGACGATCGTCGTTTGATGGTTCTATCCCAGGTTGTGAAAAAAAAAATCTTAATCGATTCCTAATGACAACAGCTTTCATCTCTGAGACATCATTACACTTGGTTTTGGTTTTATTTGTTTAAAGTCCTATTAACAGCTAAAGTCATTTAAAGATGGCCGCCCGTGTTTGTGATATGTATGCATGTTGTGAGTGCGTATGTGTGTTTTGGGAGGCTTCAGTATGTACGTATTAAGTGTCCTTGTGATACGCCGGAAATTTTGCCGATTTATAGTGCTACCTCACTGAACCATGCTGCCGAAGATAGCCAGTAGGACACCCCACCCGGTCACATTATACTGACAACGGGCCAACCAGTCGTTCCACTCCCAAAATGATGAGCGCTAAGCAGGAGTAGCAACTACCATTTTTAATGACTCTGGTATGTCTCGGCCAGGGGACAGAACCAAAAGCCTTCCTGACAGGAGCGAACGCTCAACTGAAGACCAAAAGTGAGGCATTGTCAAGGGAGACATTAGGAAGAAGAAAGTTGTTCAGAAAGAAGAGAAAGTTAAGATCCTGCATTAAGTCGCCTCTTACGTCATGCAATTGGGGCAGCAGGTACAATTCTTACGCCCTACCTACAGGGCAGCATCATTACACAGTTAAGTTGTCCTGATCGACACAAGGTAGAAATCAGCGGCTATAGAAGGAAAAGAGATAGAAAATCATTACAACATTCCTATTTTCGATACCCGCTTGATTTACGGAATAAGCGTCCTTATGTTACATTTTTTTTGCAAATTTAAATATAAATACGTACAGCGTGTATATATTTATGTATGTTTTAAGAAATAAACACTATGACTATAACAAGATTAAACGACTGTACAATACTTGAATTGCGAACGTGGCGTCTTATTGGCGGAAATCATAAGTGATGCGAATGGCCGCCATGTTTAGATGTGGAAATTGAACACGCTCGAATCGAAAGTACAACTCACTTGGTTAGAAATGGAGATACTGTTCGGGATTGCTATTTGGCGATTGTCTGAAACCTAAGAAACGGCATTAGTTGATTCGACAATCTGTGGAACGCGAGGAACAAGCTGTTTTAAACAACTTTCACTTTCATACTCAATGACTGGGTCCAGTCTAGCAGACGACAGAATGGAATTTGTGATAAATTTGTTGTGGAATGACTTAATTTTTTTATTGATTCGGCATAAAATAATTTTAATAAATACTAATAATAATTTTGAATATAAAGTCTTATAGATAAGAAGAGATGATAATGGTAATATGCTAGCTTTAGATATACAAATTCAGGGGGAGAAAATAACTTTATTAACACTGTATGGACCCAACACTGACCAACCGATTTTTTATGAAGAACTATTAAATATCATAGAAGACATTGGAAATAACAAATGCATATTATGTGGCGATTTGAACATGATTTTCGATTCTGCTTTAGACTGTCATTACTATCAAAATGTGAATAACCCGAATGCTAGGGAAAAGTTTTCAGAACTAAAAGAAGAATTTGGATTAATAGATACATATAGAGAACTAAACCCCAATACTAAAAGATACACATGGCAAAGACAAAATCCACTAAAACAAGCAAGATTAGACTACATGTTGATATCCGACAGTTTACTACCAAGTCTATCATCATCAACAATTGAACCAGGTTATCGTTAAAAGAAATGGGAAAAAAGAAAAAGAGGATGAAATAGTGAAATCCGCTGAGGTCGACATCCAGGATTTCTACAGGACAGTACGGAAACAACGCGGAAAGACGCCAAATGACAACCCTCTCATATACAGGGATAAGGTGGCAACAAATGATCGGAGTACGTATGAACTGTGGGCTCTATACTATGGCGATCTCTTATCGCCGGATCCGGATGACATGTTTGATGAAAACTTGAAAGCTGAAATGGATGAGAGAATTCGAGAGTATCTCTTATTACCATCGTCACGAACTGAAAATACGCTTGAAAACGAAATAACAGAAAACGAACTAAAAAACCAAATAAGAAAATTAAAATTTAGTAAATCCCCCGGACATGATGGTATATGTAATGCACATTTGAAATATGGTGGACAAACTCTCACAAAATCATTATGCGTTCTTTTCAATTTCAGTTTGTCTACAGAATACATCCCAAAGTCATTTAAGAAAGGAACTGTCATACCAATACACATAACACATATACATAACACATATACATTGCACATACATAGCACATACATACATGTATAATACATACACATAACACATATAATTACACATAACACATACACATAAACACCACACACACACATAACATTTAACACATTCACATAAAACAAGGAATAAAACACTAACACATACACATAACGCATAACACATAACACATAACACGTAACCCATAACACATACAAGTATTATATACACATAACACAGAAAATATAACACTAACACATACACATAATGCATACCCGTTACACATACACATAACACATATATATAACACATCACATAAACATTACACATTATACATACACATAACACATAACACCTTATACATACACATACACGTACACACACATAATACATACACATAACACATCACATAGCACATAACACATTACACATAACACATACACGTAACACATACACATAACACATCACATATCACACATACACATAACACATCACACATACACCAAGCACATACACATAACATATAACACATAACATATATACGTAACACATACACATTAGAGGTAACACATTTCACATAATACATAGCACATGATACATACAAATAACACATACGCATTACACATAACATATATACATACATAATATAACACATACATAACACGTAACACATACACATAACACACACACATATATATATAACACATTCACATAAACACAACACTTGTACATACACATACACAAAACAAAAACACATAACACACACATGCACATACACGTACACACACATAATACATATACATAACACACACATATATATATAACACATAACATATACACATACACATAACACATTATACATACATATAACACATACACAAAACACATACACATAACACATACACGTACACACACACATAATACATACACATGATACATATATTTACATTTGTTCCGAGAGGCAGTTGCCACCATACGCCTTAATACCAAGTACCCGACTAACACGAGGTGGGTGTAGGAATACAGACAGCTGTTTTATGTAAACAAACAATATGGCCGCTTACGATGAGGAATCGCTTGATGGAGATGTACACAAACACTAAGTTGTGTCTGTTTGAAATGGTCATAAAATGTGTTTATTTTTTCTTATTGAAATTCATTATAATGAAAAAGTATTTCATGCCGAATCAATAAAAAATTAAGTCATTCCATAACAAATTTATCAAAAATGCCATTCTGTCGTCTGCTAGACTGGACCCACTCATTGAGTATGTAACCCTGGTAAATACTAGCCGCAATACACCGCTCGGCTAGAGAGATCTTCTACTAGTAAGCCAGAGGTCCCGGGTTCAATCCCTAGCGGAGGCAGTGATTCAAAATTTAATTAATCATGCGCTCTGTTACAAGTATGAAAGTTGTTTAAAACAGCTTGTTACGCGCGTTCCACAGATTGTCGAATCAACTGATGCCTTTTCTCAGGTTATCGTTAGATTAGACAAGTGTATAATAAATTAGGAAGTCGGAGCCTTATTGTAGAATCATTCTTTGACAAAGAAATACTTGCAAACATTGGAATTGAAAAAGTAGAGGAAGTGTCAAAAAATTGTAAAAATGTATTTTGGAAAGAGGTATTGGAAGCTTAGAATAAAACTATCATTGCAAGTAATATATACAAAACAAATATCCTTGAAAATCCAATATGGTCTTATAGTGAAATAAAGATAGATAGGAAAGTTATATATAATAAAGCCTGGTTTAAAAAGGGGTACAATTGTTTATGACATTGTTAAAAATGATAAATACATATATAGTTTCGAAGAATTTCGAAAAAAATATAATATCCATACTTATTTCCTAAAGTACCAAAGTCTGAAGAATGCTGTAAATCAATATATTACAAAAAAATCAACGAATATTCAATTCAGAAAGAAACATGGTTTACCTAACATACTAAGAAACAAAAAAGGAGCTCATGAAATATATAAGATATTAAGTAGAAATGAACTCAGACCTACTGCTGAACGAAAATGGAACCAAGTATTCAATATAAATGAAGACACATGGAAAAAATATATATGTATCTCCTTTCAATACCACTACAAACGCAAAACTACAATGGCTACAATATAGAATAAATAACAGAATACTAATTACAAATACATTGTTATTCAAAATTGGAAAATCAAATAATAACCTCTGCTCTTTCTGCAAAAACCACCCTGAAACAATAACACACATTTTATGGGGCTGTGATAATGTATCTAATCTGATAGAAAACCTAAGAATAAATATTATAAAAAAAAACTCAGTTTAAGATTTGATAAACAGGAATTCTTATTTGGTAAACACATAAATAAATACACGAAATTTAACTTAGATAACTTGATAATACTTATTTTAAAGCAATACATTTACAAAAATAAATGTTTAGGATTAGAACTAAATCTGAATAGCCTGAAAAACCATATTAAATTCGAACTAAAAGCACATAAAATCCTTATTTTGAAAAGTGAAGACAAAAATAAAGAACAGATAAACACACAAATATTACAATGGTTAGAATTCTAACAATCTCCTCGTAAAACAACACTGGAATACGATAAATTCTTAAGATAAGATTTTTTTTCATTCGTCTTTTGTATAAACTCCCCAGTATACTAAAATAACATTGTTGATCTAGGATTACACAGTGTATTTTTTGTATGTATTCTTTTTGTTTTGTTTTTGTTTTTTGTTTGTTTTTCGTTTAAGTGCATTTGATGTCTGTGCTTTCTTTCGATGGTTGTTCTGTGCATAAATGTAAAACCTTTCTCTTTTGTAAGTGTTATTTCTGTTTTTTGTTTTGTTTTGTTCTGTGTGTGTGTTTCTGTTTTTGGTCAATGACTATGTCTTAGTTTAATATTCAAGTACAATGTATATTGCATGTCTGAATATTTATGATGTATTGCTTGTCTTAAGTGTTTATTTTATGTATTGGATGTCTTGTGTAAATAATTTTGAAAATGAATAAAACATAAATTAATTTTTTTTTTTGCATTATAATGAATTTCAATAAGAAACAATAAACACATTTTATGACCATTTCAAACAGACACAACATAGTGTTTGTGTAAATCTCCATCAAGCGATTCCTCATTGTAAGCAACCATATTGTTTGTTAACATAAAACAGCTGTCTGTATTCCTACAACCATTGGGGGTGATAGTCTAGGTACTGGATAATAATGGCGTATGGTGGCAACTGCCTCTCGGAACAAATGTAAATATATGTATTATGTGTAGGTATTATGTGTGTGTGTACGTGTATGGCTTATGTGTATGTGCTTTGTGTATGTGTTATATGTATGTGCTATGGTAGCAGTGTACAGTAAAAATGCCAAATTCTGAAAAATATGGCACATGTTTTAGATATGTAAACATTGCCAGTTAACCTTACATATAACCTCTAATAAAGTATATATACATGTATTTGAAATCTGTACAACATTTGCAATTTTAATAGATCTCTGAAGGATAAGTAAACTGATATTTTCTGTGAGTTTTAGAGCTGTGAATACCATGGTAACAGCTTAAAAAATTCTCAAAAATTGCAAAATATTATGATATTTGACCCAAAATGGCACAATTCTCTACACAATTTTTTTTCAGAAACCTATTTAAAATTAAACATCTCTATCCCAAAGACAGAATTAATCTTGTTTGGACATATGTTGTAAATTAAATTTTTCCGCTATCTTACCTTTCCTGTGGGCTTCCATTTTTCGCTGTAGGCAAAACTAAATTTCCTGTGGAAACACACGTTCGGAAAATCCGGATATTTAAAATCCGGAACCAATTTATTAATTTTTGTCTTAATAAATGTGAAGCCTGTATGTACTTCTTCATACTGAATATACCAATTATAGTGTACATTTATTTTTTCATTTTTTATGCATATCATAATACAGCAGTTATTTGCTTAACAAAAAATTGCCCATGGCCAGGTTGTCTTACTGTGGTGTGCTACCTGGTGTGTATGTATAATGTGTTATGTATATGTGTATATGTTATGTGTTATATATATATGCGTTATGTGTATATAGTATGTGTGGGTACGTGTATGTGATATATGTGTGTTATGTGTTTGTGTTTTGTGTATGTGTTATATGTATGTATAATGTGTGATGTGTATGTATAATGTGTAATGTTTATGTGAAATGTTATATAAATGTGTTATATGTATGTGGTATGTGTATGTATAATGTGTTATGTGTATATGTTATGTGTTATATATATGTGTTATGTGTATGTATTATGTGTGTGTGTGTGTACGTGTATGTGCTATGTGGGTGTGTGTACGTGTATGTGCTATGTGTGTGTTATGTGTTTGTGTTTTGTGTATGTGTATGTATAATGTGTAAATGTTAATGTGAATGTGTTATATATATGTGTTATGTGTATATGTTACGTGTTATGTATGTGTTATATTATGTATGTATATATGTTATGTGCAATGTGTATATGTTATTTGTATGTATCCTGTGCTATATATTATGTGCAATTTGTAATCTGTTATGTGTATGTGTTATGTGTATGTGATGTATTATGTGTATGTGTTACGTGTATATGTTACATGTATGTGTTATGTGTAAGTGTTAATTGCATGTGTTATGTGTAATGTGTTATGTGCTATGCGTTGTGTATATGTGTTATGGGTTACGTCTTATGTGTATGTGTTTTGTGTATGTGTTACGTGTATGTGTTATGTTTTATGTGTTACGTGTATTGGTTATGTGTATGTGTTATGAGTTATGTGTATGTGTTACCTGTATGTGTTTTGTGTATGTGTTACGTGTTTGTGGTATGTGTAATGTGTTATTTGTATGTGTTACGTGTATGTGGTATGTGTAATGTGTTATTTGTATGTGTTACGTGTATGTTTTATGTTTTATGTGTTACGTGTTTGTGTTGTGTGTATGTGTTACGTGTATGTGTTATGTGTTACGTGTTTGTGTATGTGTATGTGTAACGTGTATGTGGTATGTGTAATGTGTTATTTGTATGTGTTACGTGTATGTGGTATGTGTAATTTGTTATTTGTATGTGTTACGTGTATGTGGTATGTGTAATGTGTTATTTGTATGTGTTACGTGTATGTATTATGTTTTATGTGTTACGTGTTTGTGTTGTGTGTATGTGTTACGTGTATGTGTTATGTGGTATGTGTTACGTGTATGTGTATGTGTAACGTGTATGTGGTATGTGTAATGTGTTATTTGTATGTGTTACGTGTATGTGGTATGTGTAATATGTTATTTGTATGTGTTACGTGTATGTGTTATGTTTTATGTGTTACGTGTTTGTATTGTGTGTATGTGTTACGTGTATGTGTTATGTGTAATGTGTTATTTGTATGTGTTACGTGTATGTGGTATGTGTAATGTGTTATTTGTATGTGTTACGTGTATGTGTGATGTGTTATGTGTTATGTGTATGTAATGTGTTATGTGTTATGTGTATGTAATGTGTTATGTGTATGTGTTATGGGTATGTGTTTTGAGTATGTGTTATGTGTATGTGTTATGTGTAATGTGTTATTTGTATGTGTTATGTGTAATGTGTTATGTGTATTTGTGATGAGTTATGTGAATGTGTGATGTGTTGCGTGCATGTGATGTGTTACGTGTATATGTTATGTGTATGTGTTACGTGTATGTGTTATGTTTTAAGTGTTACGTGTATGTGTATGTGTAACGTGTATGTGGTATGTGTAATGTGTTATTTGTATGTGTTACGTGTATGTGGTATGTGTTATGTGTTATTTGTATGTGTTACGTGTATGCGGTATGTGTATGTGTTAGGTTTTATGTGTATGTATATGTGTTACATGTAAATGTATGTGTTATGTGTATGTGTTTTGTCTATGTGATGTGCATGTGTTATGCGTGTGTTACGTGTATGTGTTATGTGTAATGTGTTATTTGTATGTGTGATGTGTTATGTGTATGTACATGTGTTATGTGCTATGTATTGTGTATATGTATTATGGGTTAGGTGTTATGTGTATGTGTTATGTGTATGTGTTATGTGTATATGTTTTGTGTATGCGTTATGTGTATGTGTTAGTGTTATATTATCTGTGTTATGAGTATGTGTTATATGTCATGTGTATTTGATGTGTTATATGTTATGTGTATGTGATGTGTTATGTCTATGTGTTATGTGTATGTGTTTCTGTTACAGTATGATCTATGTACTATGTGTTATGTATATGTGTTATGTGTAATGCGTTATGTGTGTGTGCTATTTGTATGTGTTATGTGTATGTGTTATGTATATGTGTTATGTATATGTGTTATGTGTATTTGTTATGTGTATTTGTTATACATGTAGTATGTGCTATGTGTATGTGTTATGTGTATGTGTTATGTATATGTGTTATGTGTATTTGTTATACATGTATGTATGTGCTATGTGTTTGTGTTATGTGTATGTGTTATGTATATGTGTTATGTGTATTTGTTATACATGTATGTATGTGCTATGTGTTTGTGTTATGTGTATGTGTTATGTATATGTGTTATGTGTATTTGTTATACATGTATGTATGTGCTATGTGTATGTGTTATGTGTATATATTATGTGTATGCGTTATGAGTTATGTATACTTGTTATGCGCTGTGTTCTATGTATATGTGTTACGCGTTATGCGTTTTGTGTTATGTGTTATGTGTTATGCGTTATGCGTTATGTGTTGTGTTTTATGTAAATGTGTTATATGTTATGATAACATTGGTTTTATAATCAGTGGCTACAACATGATTTTTTTATTTCCCCCTAATTAATGGAAAACAATTTGTATTCATAACTAAATATATAAGTGACAAGATGTGTGAAACGAAAAATGATGAAAATCATAAGGATAGTAAATATCAGAGCAACTTACTACACTAATTCGCCATTTTATCACAAGTACGATTTTGAAGATTACTTTGGCTCTCGGATATTGGCTGTTCTATATAAGTTAGAACCTGTGTTTGCATATTTCTCCCGCTTGTTTCTATTAACAATAGTTTCTAGACTCGTATAGCACAAATGGTTCTTACTGAAGTACGATTTGACATGTGATCAATTCAAACAGTGGTTATTGATGTTGGTAAAGAGTATTTGGGGATCGGAAAGCTGTACTGTCCATACTGTCTGTACTGTCTGTACTGTCTATAATGTCTTTACTATCTATACTGTCTGTACTGTCGGTACTGTCTATAATGTATATAATATATATACTCTCTGTACTGTCTGTACTGTCTGTACTGTCTAAACTGTCTATAATGTCTGTACTGTCTATACTGTCTATACTGACTGTACTGTCTGTACTGACTATACTGTACATAAGGTCTGTAGTGTCTATACTATCTGTACTGTCTATACTGTCTGTACTGTCTATAATGTCTATAATGTCTATACTGTCTGTACTGTCTGTACTGTATGTACTGTCTATACTGTTTATACTGTCTATACTGTCTATACTGTCTGCACTGTCTATACTGTCCTGTCTATACTGTCTGTACTGTCTATAATGTCTGTACTGTCTATACTGTCTGTACTGTCTATACTGTCTATACTGTCTGTACTGTCTATACTGTCTGTACTGTCTGTACTGTTGTCTATACTGTCTGAACTGTCTATACTGTCTATACTGTCTGTACTGTCTATACTGTCTGTATTGTCTATACTGTATGTACTGTCTGTACTGTCTATACTGTCTGTACTGTCTGTGTAGTATTCATGTAATCATGTATCTTATTCACCCACTCAGTAACGCATTCAACGAGTAAACAGTTGTTATTACTCTAATATTTTGGATTAAAAATAACAGAAAAAATGTCAATGTTTTGGAGTACATCTGACTACGCCTCTAATGAATGAATAGGAAAGAAGATGCGGTCATGTCTTATTTGAACCAAAACCCAGAATTGTACAAATATAGTAAACAACGAGACACACAGACCGTTACATGTATGTAAACATATAAATGAATGTATGCATACCCGAACAGTATTGTTGAAATAAATGTTAGCTGGAGATCATTTAAATACATCAGAAGATACACAAGATGGAACATTGCTGCGAAGAGGTAATGAATGATGACTTAGCGCGCTGCTTACTTTCTATCGGCTATGGAACCATAATACAACCATGTAAAAACAGTAATAACAAACACTTACATTTCGATCTATTGAAACAATGAAGATTCAAGACAGCGTTAACACTAATGTTACAAACACATTCGAACCTACCTATTATGCCGCCTCTTTATAACAAAAAAAAGTTTACAAAGTTAGCTTTTATAGATTGAGGCGAAGGTTATAATGGTATACCAAATGGCTGAACGGAAGACAATCTATCACATTACACATCTAACTGGTGCTGAACGAACATCAATAACATAATGTCAAAGTGTCATTATAGTTGAAAGCAACGATTGTTTATTCACCGAATCCACACAGTGAGCATGTAGAATATACTCTAATGTCTATAACCACAAAATTAATACTCTTATATATATCATGACAAATACTCTGATAACTGTCATGACAAATATTTTAATGTCTATCACAACAAATACTCTAATGTCTGTCACGACAAATACTCTAATATCTATCACGACAAATACTCTAATGTCTGTCACGACAAATACTCTAATATCTATCACGACAAATACTCTAATATCTATCGCGACAAATACTCTAATGTCTGTCACGACAAATACTCTAATATCTATCATGACAAATACTCTAATATCTATCACGACAAATACTCTAATATCTATCGCGACAAATACTCTAATGTCTGTCACGACAAATACTCTAATATCTATCATGACAAATACTCTAATATCTATCACGACAAATACTCAAATGTCTATCACGACAAATACTCTAATGTCTATCACGACAAATACTCTAATATCTATCACGACAAATTCTCTAATATCTATCACGACAAATACTCTAATATCTATCACGACAAATACTCTAATGTCTGTCACGACAAATACTCTAATATCTATCACGACAAATACTCTAATATCTATCGCGACAAATACTCTAATGTCTGTCACGACAAATACTCTAATATCTATCATGACAAATACTCTAATATCTATCACGACAAATACTCTAATATCTATCGCGACAAATACTCTAATGTCTGTCACGACAAATACTCTAATATCTATCACGACAAATACTCTAATATCTATCACGACAAATACTCTAATATCTATCACGACAAATACTCTAATATCTATCACGACAAATACTCTAATATCTATCATGACGATTTCTCTAATATCTATCACGACAAATACTCTAATATCTATCACGACAAATACTCTAATATCTATCATGACGATTTCTCTATACTCTCTGTACAGTGGATAGCGTTGTGTATGTGTCGCAAAGGCAGCAGATGTTTATTCTTCTGGGATGCACGGTATCGTTCCTCTTGTGCTCCACTACTGAAAACGTAATATTGATACTGATTTACAATTACGCGAATAAAAATTGCCCCACCCCAATAATTCATTATATTTTACACCCTTTTATCAATACAAGAGACAATAATGACTCTCGACATTTTGTAGATTATTTAAAGCTCCAACTTGTAGAGCTCAATTATATAATACAGCTTCGTCCCGTCCATCAAGTCAGAATTGAATGATCCTTCCTGTTCATTTCCTACTATGATATCTATAAGATTCATACTCGTCTTCAATGTTCCAATGCTTTTAAGTACTATGGGGATCTCAAAATGTATAGTTTTCTATGTCAGTTTAGAAATTTTGCTAGTAATCTTAATGCGGATCTCTTTAATTCTCACATTAGTGAGACCCAAGCCTGCCTGTAAGGTTTTTCAAACGGGACCGTAACCACTATCTTATGTCCTTTATAAACAAATGTACTAACCTGCTAAGCACGGGTCTAATAATAATGAAAAGGAGGGACTTTCACAAGGCAAAACATGATTATAGAAATAGTAAAACTTTGACAAATTGGAAACGATTAAAGAGAGCAGGCAAGGAATATCGACTATTTCTGAACAAATTTTTAAAGCTTAATCAAGAGAAAATGGAGAGAGAAATCAGAAGCACATCAAAGATTATTAAAGCTGTCTGGAATATTCTTAATAACATAATCGACAGTAAGAAAAACAGGGTATAGATATGGACACCGAAAAACTTTATCAATATTTTAAAAATCTTAACACATGTGCCGACATAAATGAGTGTGATGGTGAATAAGAAACAGGGGATAGCCCGGGTGAATATGATGCTATTTTAAAAGGGCGATAACTCTAATTATAGGTGAAGTGTTTACGCCAATTTTAAATAGCTGCTTGTTATAACAGGCGTACAAGCGGACTTTTTGAAGGGGTACTAGTACTCAACAATATATAATATGTTTTATTCTTCATTTCTCGACTACAACTTATTTATATTTAGTGTAATTCATGATTTGTATTTTAACACGAAATCTTGCGTTAAAGATAGCGCTGAATTAGCTGTAATGTTCAATTGCAATATCGGTTTAAACAGGGCGAAAATTCATCACCACATACTTAAGTGACTTGATAGATTTTTTCTAGTAAACAACGTAGATTGGTTTTATATACAGTTAACACATTAAGTGTTGATACCATTGGAAATATCTGAAGTTATTCATTATACTTTATGCAGATGATACCGTTCTAATGTCAGAAACGCCAGGAGAATTGCAGTCTGCGCTGAATGCTTTTGAATTTCAATGTTCAACATGGAAGCTGTAGGTTAACACCAATAAAAAAAAAATTCTGATATTTACGGAAAAAAAAAACATATTAAAAAAAAAATTCCAGAGTGAAAGAACGACTAATTCAGCAGGCTCAACAATATTATTTGCAGTATGTAGAAAAATTAGAAACTTTCCCTTACCAAATTATGTAAAATTATTTGACTCGATAGTGTTGTCAGTTTTAACATATGGTGTGGATATTTGAGGTTTTTAAAATAACACGCTAAATTTAAGCTCATCGCTGCAGTGAAAATATAAGTTTTATTAGTTTGATAAATTTCTATATTTTTTCCGTTTAATATAACATATATTTCGATATTTTTACGAGTTCGAAGCAAGGTGTATACATGTTGTTAATGAAGTCCTGTTAGACAGAGGTGTATACATGTTACATTGTAAGACGGTATATGAATAACGTAGTCCTGTGAAACAGAAGTGTACCTGTGTTGAGACGGTATATTAATAATGTATAGTCCCGTTGGACAGACATGTATACTTGTTAAGACGGTATATTTGTAATGTAGTCCCATTAGACAGAGGTGTATATATGTCGAGATGGTATATTTGTAATGTTAATATATGTTGAGACGGTTTATGACTTAATTGCAATTGATCTTGATTGATTTCCTGACAAAGCTCATACGTTGTATAACAAAACACGAGATAGGAAAACAATAGATTTATTAAGGAATGTAAATATATATATATATATTATGTATATAAAAACAATGCTAAGCTTCAATAACGTAAAGACGCAAATGGTATTTACATCAGCATGTTGACATGAGAATGCAAGATGCTGTCACGAACATGCTGGTATTGTAATTCTCTAAATCTTCTTAATGTTCTGAGCATACACTACTTCACAGTTCCTATCAATTAAGATGGTCGGTGTAGGTTATCAACATATAGAAATGTTACATCATGGTCAAACAACGGCTGCCTGTTTAAGTTCATATTTGATTTGTGGTATTACTCTCTACATGTTATTCAATATCCAATCCCTGTGATAAGAGGTCCTCGCATACACGGAAGGGCCGACTCTGCAGTTCTCGTTACCCCACGATACCGCTCCCGCATGTACCCAGGTATCATCCACCAAGCACTGCAGAGGACCGCCACTGTCACCCTGGGAAATACAACACCACCACCAGTTAATAACTAGTGTGTTTTCAATTAATCAAGGGATTGATGATTTATATCCAAATACATAACACAAATGTTACTAACAGACACGGTATTCGTTATCCCCAAAGCCGTCAAGATTCCGGTGGGGAATCCTGCATGTTAGGGCAGATAACCCGAACAGAAAACGAGATGACACATTGTAACGGTACTGATATATTATTATCTAACCAAGCGTGTAGTAGTATTCATTAATCGTCATAGTATACATTCAAAATATTACAAAAGACTATCTTTCTTCACAAAATGTTCACATACTTTATGTAAAGGTTAGTTTTTGTAATGACATGACCAATTTTGTACTTATGGCTTGATTATCTCAAAGGAAATGCATTTCGCCATTTTGTAATTCAAATAAATGGTAAACCACGAGAAAATCGTAGTTGTGAACCTACATAACAGGAGCCTTTTGGTTCCGAATCTGTACAGATCATATCGTCAGTGACAGGATAATCAAACTCGATGCCAGCCTGACACTGTTGATTGGTCACCACAGGTGTTTGAAGTTCCTGAAGGATTCTCGCTGAACTCGATGGTCCTGTGGAGCGGATGAAATATATCATTTAATGTTGCTACATTTAATGCATTGGGAAATAACGTTTGTCCAATTTGATTTCTGGGTAAATAGAAAGGTTATCTGAGATAAAACTAGGAAAATGCAATAAAATAAATAATGATGCCGATAAGTTGACTGAGGAGTCACATTGACGGGGAACAGATGTGTAGGTGGCAACGAATGCGGAAAACCGTCTACATATGATATGGATTTTCCTTTTTATGTTCATTTGCACGGAGACACAAGCTGACCAAATCTACTTGGCGTTATTTCCCCTTAGTTGTTTTTGAACTTTGATCGAGTACCGATCAATTGATCGACAATATACAATTACCTTAGCTGGCACGAAGACAAAATTTAAATAGAAATGCAATACATTTAGATGACACATGCTGGAATGACCTGTGTTATTGACAACTAAATATTACAAACCTTTATATTCTCCCCAGGCAGTAACATAACTAACTAAATATTAAAAACCTTTGTATTCTACCAAACCAGTATATGTATAGTAACGAAATATTACAAACTTTTGTATTCTCCCCAGTCAGTAACATAATTAACTAATTGTTACAAACCTTGTATTTTTCAGTATATGTGACTAAATAGTACAATACTTTGTATTCTCCCAAGCTAGTAACATAACTAACAAAGTATTACAAACCTATGTATTCTCCTCAGCTAGTAACATAACGAACTAAATACTAGAAACTTTTATATTCTCCCCAGCTAGTTACATAACTAACTAAACATTACAAACCTTTGTATTCTCCCCAGCAAAATACATAAATAACTAAATGTTACAAACCTTGTATTTTTCCAAACCAGTATATGTAACTAAATATTACAAAATTTTGTATTTTTCCAGCCAGTAACATAACTAACTAAATATTACAAACTTTTGTATTATCCCTAACCAGTAACCAAACTAACTTCACATTACAAGCCTTTGTTTTCTCCCCAGCCAGTAACATACCTAAATAAATATTAGAAACCTTTGTATTCTCCCCAGCCAGTAACATAATTACCTAAATATCACAAACCTCTGTCTGCTCCCCATCCAGTAACATAACAAGTACTGCTCATCAAGTCCATGGTGTCATTCGCCAGTCCAGGTATTGGTTTAATGTAATCATTAAACGTAACCTTTTTCTTAAGCTTCATGATTGCCAGATCATGTAGAACGTCACCGTCATAATCAGGATGCTACAAACACATACATACATGACTATAATTAGTAGTTTTAAAACATGATAAACCGTATAGTATTACACTATTATGATAGTCATCATAAAGATGTTGCATCATCTTCACCTAACAATGGATAGGTATCGCCTTCTTTAACTGGGCCATATAACCATAGGTGAGTTATCCAGATCGGGACTGGTTTAACGAATTTGAAATCAATTTCAGATTTAAGGAAAATATCAAACAGTGAAAAACGTTTACTATTCACATGCTCGGGTTTCTATGTATGTGGTATGTGTGGCTGATGTCAAATTACGTTAAAACACCCGTAACTCAGCTAAATAGTCGCAAAAGATCTAGTATATATCTGGTACATACAAATCTTAATCATTGATGTAATATCTGATATCGCTGATGTGATAAATGATATACTGTATGATATACCTGATCTATTATATAGTTTACCCAATGTAATATATGATATACCTGATGTCACATAGGATATACCTGATGTCACATAGGATATACCTGATGTAATAAATGATATACCTGTTATAATGTATGAAAGACCTGATGTAATAAATAATATACATGTTATAATCTATGATGTAAATGTAATAAATGCAATAAATGATATATATGTTATACTGCTTAATATACCTGATGTAATAAATGATGTACCTGTTATAATGTATGATATACCTGCTATAATGTACAGTATATCTGATGTAATAAATGACAAACCTGATGAAATATATGATATACCTATAATGTAATATATAATAAACTTGCTGCAATATATGATAAACATGATGTAATATATGAGGATAACTGATGTAAACTACGATAAACCTAGTGTAATCATGATATACTTGATGTAATATATGATATACTTAGTGTGATATTTTATATACATGCTATGATATATAACTGATATAGCTTATGATATACCAGACGTAATATATGACATATCTAATATAATTGATGATACACCTGATTTTATATATGGTAAACCTCATGTAATATATGAAATAACTGATATTATTTATGATAAACCTGATGTATTATATGATATACCTGATGTAATATATGATATAACTGATATTTATGATATACCTAATGTAATATATGATAATTTTTTTGTAATATATGATAAACCTGATGTAATATATACTTAAACTGATATTTTTATGATATACCTGATTTAAATAGAGGTTACACAACGAGTGGCTGTTTGATATGGAATTTATTTCAGACGAGTTATTCTTTAAAAGTTACAAATGTAATTTTTAAAAAATAGCTTACTCGTGTGAAATAAATTTATACCCAAAAATCACGAGTCGGTGTGACCTGTTTCTACCATAATAATATCGAATCAAAGGGAAGCGTGGCCAAGTCTTATTTTGCGAATGAAAACAAGGTATACAGATGACGGCCGGGACCCGGTGTTGTGACATCATTCGATTATTGATGACGTCAATAACAATTGCAGCTCGGTTCAAAGTTCGAATTCTTTACAAATCTAAAGATTATAGCATATATATATCCAACAGTCGGCACATTTAATACTGTTTATGATATATCTGATGTAATATATGATAAACCTGATGTTATATATATGATATAACTTACATTATTTGTGATATACCTGATGTAATATATGATATAGCTGATATTATTTATGACATATCTGATGTAATATATGATATACCTGATGTAATATATGATATAGCTGATATCATTTATGATATATATCTGATGTAATATATGATATACCTGATGTAATATATGATACAACTGATATTATTCATAATATACCTAGTGTAATATATGATATACCTGATATGATATACGATACCTTGGTATAATATGGTATGTACCTCTATTATTTTCTTCACTTTTATCTTTTTTTCACCTCTTTTCTTCTTTTCGTTCTTTTTTCTGTCGTAATCCCCTACTACTACTCTGAATTGTTTTTTCCTTAAAAAGAAAACAGTTTAATACACTAGTAAGAGGTATTTTAATTGTAAATTACTAAAAAAGGAATATGAACCAATTTTTATATACATGAAATACTGGCTCTTATAGTTCCATATACATTTTATGTACCTAAGTTTGCAGCAGTTAAAAATTAAAACTAAATGGTGACACGCAACTCTGATCAGTGGTGTAATTGATATTTGGATAATTCAATAGTTCAAACCAAAACAGGGAGAACAAGAAGGTAAGAAAAGGGACAAGCCGTAGTGAAAACCCGCATTCCTGAACTCTAAGCTAATAAACAGAATACGCATGGGTGGAAAAATAAGCAATAACTAGTTTGTAAAATGTGCCCTAATGCGTGTGACCAAATTTTAACGCCTTACAGTGTAAGTTGTGTCGTGAACATTTCTGCAATATGTGCAAGGATAAACGTCTCTAAACGAACTTATAAATGCATTCTATAAATCTAATTCTGATTCTATAACGAATATGTCCGTGTAAAGTTCATGAAGAAAAGTCAATTGACATACAAAATGCAGAAAAAAATGAAGATGACGCACATCGAGAACTTGAGAAAATTACTTGTAACAAATGTCTGGAATTGAAAAAAGAATATCAACATAGGAGGTGATTGGAATGCAAGAATAAAGTAGACAAAGTAAAGGAAACGACATTGATAGAAAGATAAACATATTTTTTATACTGTATATAATATTATATATAAGGATGGGACAGAGAAGGTAAACACAACCGGAATTGATTGTAACAGCTTATAAAAAGAGGCCCATTCTTTATGTTGAAAGCAAACAAAGTCTGCGTAAAACGCACTAGAGAAGCAAGCAAGTATTTTCCCGCGAAAACTCAGGTAAGGAATTATATAACAATTACAGAAAGAGAAAACGAATTTGCCCTTATCCGGGTTTTCCCATTGAATGGATATAAAAAAATCACAGCAAACACCACAGTGTCCTATCAACCAAACTAGCAAACAGACTGATACATATATGTATGTAGGCATGATTGTATAATGCATTGAATTTAAGTTAAAACATTTCTGAATAAACGTAAATGTACAAAGTTGGGTGCGGATATGATAGTTCGTGTGACTTACTTGCTGTTGTGGGTACAGTGAGCCGCCGTCAGTACGGTATCGTCATTAAGAAGTGTACCGCCACACAAAAAGCTTTTCCTGTACTGCAGTTGCACCTGCCATGGCCACGCATCCTCGGCTGCATCTGTTCCTCCAACAATGGCAGGCGGTATGCCCGGACCATTGTCTTCGTCTTCCACTACAAGGAACAACAGGTTAATGAAGTACTAATGGATTACAATAATCTTCATAGTTATGTCTCCTATTAAGATAGCAGTGTAGCAGATTGCAAAATTACTTCGGAAATGAAGTGTTTCATGAAACAAAATTAATCTTTATATTTCGTGAATACATGGTAGCGTAACAGTCGTAACTGACATGCTATATTGATTATGTATACATAAGGCTCAACATTATTATATTGACACCTATCAATCGATTAATAAAATAAAATAAATAAATAAAAAAAAACAAAACCCCCCAAAAACCACCTTAAAATATGTGGTATATCTTACCAGGTAGCTTGGCTCCCACAGCGAACCCACAGATGGCCAGGGCCAGCAGAACGAATCGTGTGTCCATAGCTTCTTCGAAGTACTGATAATCAGCCGAAACTGGTATTTATATGTTCTAATCATTCCCTCCATCATTTTTGCTTCGGGCAAATCATGTAACCATGTACGGTCTGTAAGTGACACAAAGTAGATATAAACTCTGAAGAGATATCGTGACGGAGTATAAGACCATTATCATCAGTGAAATGTATTGTCACGGAATCGTCAGAACCCTACAGCTAAGTTGTAATATCTCTGAACTCAAAAATATCACAAGTTGATAAAACTTAATCGACTGGGAAAATTACAACATGCGGTTTTGACCTCAATTATCAGGCCATACCAATACGTCATTGGTTTAGTGTCATTTTGTTTTGATAACAATCTAAGTGAAACAGGTTGGCCATTGCCAAAGGCCGTGTGACGTCAGCCCATTTGAAATCGCTAACATACCATATGTAGGCGTACTTTTGTTTTCTTTATACTCAGTGTCGTGACCATTACCACTCCTTAGTTAATTGTAGACGATTGTAGTTTGATGGTTCTATCCCAGGTTGTGAGAACAATTAAATAATCTTAATTTAAGCCTATTGGCCACAGTTTTCACCTCTGAGACATCGTTACACAGTTAAGTCGTCCTGAATCACGAAGAAGGGGGGAGGAAATCAGTGGCTACATCAGGAAAAAAGATAGAAAACATTTGCGGAATAAGCATCCTTATGCTACAATTTTGCAAATATAAATATAAATACGTATACATTAATCTATGTTTTAAGCAATTAACAGTACAATTATAACAACATTAAACCACTGTTAAATGCTTATATTGCGAAATCGCAACACGTCTTATTAGCGGAAATCATAATTGATGCGGTCGGCCGCCATGTTTTGCGGTGGAAATTTAACACGCACGAATCGAAAGTAGAGCTCGTAAAGAAACCTGGGGTATTTTGAAGTGTCACATGATTAGACGTGGATACACTGCTCCTGATTTGCTATTTGGCGATTGTCTGTAACCTGAGAAAAGGCATTACATGATTCGACAATCTGTGGAACGCTAGGAACAAGCTGTTTTAAACAACTTTAACTTTCATACTCAATGACCGGGTCCAGTCTAGCAGACGACAGATTGCCATTTTTAGTAAAATTGTTGTCGAATGACTGATTGATTCGGCATACAAATATTTTTTTGCATTATAATGAATTTCAATAAGAAACAATAAACACATTTTAGACACATTACTGTCTGTACTGTCTATAATGTCTTCAATGTCTGTACTGTCTGTACTCTCTGTACTGTCTATAATGTCTATACTGTCTGTACTGTCTATACTGTCTATAATGTCTATGCTGCCTGTACTGTCTGTACTCTCTGTACTGTCTGTACTGTCTGTGCTGTCTATACTGTCTGTACTGTATATAATGTCTATACTGTCTATAATGTCTATACTGTCTATAATGTCTATACTGTCTGTACTCTCTGTACTGTCTATACTGTCTGTACTCTCTGTACTGTCTATACTGTCTGTACTGTCTGTACTGTCTATAATGTCTGTAGTGTCTATACTGTCTGTACTGTCTATACTGTATATAATGTCTATACTGTCTGTACTGTCTATACTGTATATAATGTCTATACTGTCTATAATGTCTATACTGTCTATAATGTCTGTAGTGTCTATACTGTCTATAATGTCTAAACTGTCTGTACTGTCTGTACTGTCTCTACTCTCTGTACTATCTTTACTGTCTGTACTGTCTCTACTCTCTGTACTATCTTTACTGTCTATACTGTCCGTACTGTCTATAATGTCTATGCTGTCTATACTGTCTATAATGTATATACTGTCTATACTGTCTGTACTGTATGTAATTTCTATACTTTCTGTACTGTATGTACTGTCTATAATGTCTATAATGTCTATACTGTCTGTACTGTCTATAATGTCTATAATGTCTATAATGTCTATACTGTCTGTACTGTCTGTACTGTCTATAATGTATATACTGTCTATACTGTCTGTACTGTATGTACTGTCTATAATGTCTATAATGTCTATGCTGTCTGTACTGTCTATAATGTCTATAATGTCTATACTGTCTGTACTGTCTGTACTGTCTGTACTGTCTATAATGTCTATAATGTATATACTGTCTGTACTGTCTATACTGTCTATACTGTCTATACTGTCTGTACTGTCTGTACTGTCTATAATGTATATACTGTCTATACTGTCTGTACTGTCTGTACTGTCTGTACTGTCTATAATGTATATACTGTCTGTACTGTCTATAATGTCTATACTGTCTGTACTGTCTGTACTGTCTATACTGTCTATACTGTCTGTACTGTCTGTACTGTCTGTACTGTCTATACTGTCTATAATGTATATACTGTCTATACTTTCTGTACTGTATGTACTGCATGTAATGTCTATAATGTTTATACTGTCTGTACTGTCTGTACTGTCTATACTGTCTATACTGTCTGTTCTTTCTATAATGTATATACTGTCTAAATGTCTATATTGCCTGTGCTGTCTATAATGTTTGTACTGTCTATGTAGTATTCATGTACATTCCTCTAACATATTTGATTAAAAATAACAGAAACAATGTCAATGTACGCGACTGATGAAGGAATAGGAAAAGAGTTTCTGTCATGTCTTATTTGAACGAAAACTCATAATTGTACAAGTATAGCAAACAGACACACAGACTGTTACTTATGTACAACATATAGATGAATGTATGCATACTAGAACAGTATTGTTGAAATAAATTTTAGCTGAAGATCAATTAAATACCAAATACGTCGATAAATTCTTTAAATGTGTCACTCTATTTTGGCTGAAAATAGAACCGTTTTCTCGGAGGTCCATTTATCAGAGACGAAGACTTGTCTGCTAGTTCCAATGAGGAAGGCGATACATGTTTGGTTTTCAGTTTGTTATGTAATTGTGTTATAAATCACGTTTAGATATGTCAAAATACCACAGTCGAATATACAGAGTGAAATAGCATGTTTGCCGCTTTTCACTCTTTATAACGGAACATCAGAAGATACACAAGATGGAACATTGCTGCGAAGAGGTAATGAATGATGACTTAGCGCGCTGCTTACTTTCTATCGGCTATGAAACCGTAATACAACTAAGTAAAAACAGTAATGACAAACATTTACATTTCGATCTAGAGAACACATTCGAACTTTCCTAATATGCCGCCTCTTTATAATAATAAAAACCAACTGTTTACAAAGGTCACTTTTTCTGTATTGCTTTGAGTGACTTCTATTAACAGGTTCGACTCTAACTGCGTGTTGATTAATGTTTCAGTCAAGACAATGCTTTACACCCAAGCCGGTGTAACGTTGAAAATGGACCCCCGTGGAAAATGGAACCCGTGGATGCCGTGAAAAACTGATCCTCCTGTTGAAAATGGACCCATCAGGTCTCTCTTTTCCACGTGTAGCCTGTTGAAAACGGAACCCGTTGAAAAGTGAGCCACATGTACATGTTTCTCTGAATAATAGCACGGTTATAAGATACAAGTCTGTATACAATTAAACAAGCATACATTTTTGATCGATATTGGTTAACAATTCGATCTTTGGTGACCCATAAAATGACCTTTGGTATATCTTCAAACTGTAGTATAATATGTATGCAATATTGATCAATATTGGCAAAACATTTGACCTTTGACCTTTGGTGACCCATATTATGACCTTTGGCATAACTTATCACTATGATAAATTATTTATCTAACACGTACACGATATTGATCGACACAGATTGACAAATTGACCTTTAATTTTAGGTGACCCATATAATGACCTTAGGTATAACTTATCAGTGTTATCAGATATGCATACGACATGTAAACGATATTGTTCGACATTGGTTGATAATTTGACCTTTGACCTTTGGTGACCCATATAATGACCTTTGGTATATCTTCAAACTGTAATAGGATATGTTTATAAAACGTATGATATGATCGACACGGATAAACAATTTGTCCTATTATACGTTCGGTTATTTATTCATAAACTGAGATCCGCTGTAACATTTCAATATGGCACCGGTGTAATTTTAAACATATAATATGGAAATGGGTCAGTATGTTGTGGGGTCCATTTTCAACGTTGAATATGGAACCGTGTCATTTTAAACATATAATATGGAAATGGGCCAGTATGTTGTGGGGTCCATTTTCAACGTTGAATATGGAACCGTGTCATTTTAAACATACAATATGGAAATGGATCAGTATGTTGTCGGGTCCATTTTCAACGTTGAATATGGAACCGTGTCATTTTAAACATATAATATGGAAATGGATCAGTATGTTGTGGGGTCCATTTTCAACGTTGAATATGGAACCGTGTCATTTTAAACATATAATATGGAAATGGATCAGTATGTTGTGGGGTCCATTTTCAACGTTGAATATGGAACCGGGTTAATTGTTTTATGTAATTGGTAAAGGTTGATCATATTTTCTTTTTAAAAATAGACATTAAAACTCAGTTTTTCTTAAATTAAAAGAATCCCTGTTGATATCCAATATTGTGATTGTTATCAACACGGCAACTACACAATACCTATAATCTGGCATCACAACATACAGCCATGAAGGCACAGCTAGGCTTACAATCTGTTTACAAGGTGCAAAGCAGCATTTTTTTCAACCGATGGCTATAGTTCTCGGGGCTATAAATAGCCCCAGAGAACTAAAAATGACCCCGGTTCCATATTCAACGTTGAAAATGGACCCCACGACATACTGACCCATTTCCATATTATTTACTGATAATGACCCCGCTTCCATATTCAACGTTGAAAATGGACCCCACGACATACTGACCCACTTCCATATTATTCACTGAAAATGACCCCGGGTCCATATTCAATGTTGAAAATGAACCCCACGACATACTGACCCATTCCCATATTATTTACTGATAATGACCCCGGTTCCATATTCAACGTTGAAAATGGACCCCACGATATACTGACCCATTTCCATATTACTTGCTGAAAATTACCCCGGTTATTAGATTTTCAAAGTGACACCAATTCCATATTCAAACGTTACAGTGGATCTTGGTTAATGAATACATTTCCGAAAACATAATTGGACAAATCTATGTCGGTCAATATCGTATGCATGTTTTATGTAGCTTATGATAGTTAATATTTATACAATATGTCATTATATGTGTCACCAAACTTCAAAGGTCAATGTCGATTAACATCGTATACGTAAGAGTATGCATATCAAATAACAGTTTGAAGTTTATACCAAAGGTCATTAAAATTGACACCCAAGGTCACAAGTCAGATTCTTCAAATATATGGACCAACGTCGTGAACATGCCATATGCGTATATAGCTGAAAGTTTCACAAAAGGTCATTATATGGGTCACCAAAGATCATAGGTCAAAATGTTTATCAATGTCGATCTATATCGTTTTCATGCTATGTGAATATTATATAGCAGCGATAAGTTATACCAAAGTTTATTAAATGGCTTACCGAAGGTCAAAGGTCAAATTCTGTTTCAATGTTGATCAATATCATATACATTTCATATATAATAACCTATTACAGATTGAATATATACCAAAGGTCATTATATGGCTTACCAAAGGTCAAAGTTCAAATTGTGTATCAATGTCGATCAATATCGTGTATATGTTAAATGAATATCTTATAACAGTAATGAGTTATAGCAAAGGTCATTATATGGGTCACAAGAGGTCACAGGTCAAATTGTTAATCAATGTCGATCAATATCGTGTTCATGTTACATGAATATCTTGTAACAGTGTTAAGCTATTTCAAAGGTCATGTTATGGGTCACCAAGGGTCAAAGGTCAAATTATTAATCAATGTCGATCAATATCATATACATCCCATATACATATTATATTTCAGTTTGAATATATACCAAAGGTCATTATATGGGTCACCAAAGGTCACAGGTCAAATTGTTAATCATGTCGATCAATGTCGTATACATTTTATATGAATATTTTAAAATAGTGTTAAGTTATACGAAAGGTCATTATCAGGTTCAATTAAGGTCACCGGTCAAACTATCAATCAATGTCGATAAATGGTATACATGTATAGGGACATCTTATTTAAAGTGATGCTAATGGTCATTATCTGTGTCACCAGATGTCACGAGTTAAAGTGTTAATCAATGTACATAATTATTATATACATTTTATATACACTTCTCATAACAGCCTAATGTGATATCAAAGGTCACCTAAGGTATCGGGCCATTTTATTTTACCATTGTCCTTCAATATCGTTTATACATTGTAGCATATAAGCATATCTTATCGCAACGTCTATGGCAATATAAACTGGTACCGAGATCCAATACTTTTATGTGGTTCAATATTCAACGGGGTCCATTTTCAACGGGTATGTAATGAACATTTAATATTTGGTTCCGTTTTCCACGGCATCCTGGTTCCATTTTCAACGTTGAAAATGGACCCAGGTTCCATTTTCCACGGGGGTCCATTTTCAACGTTACACCGGCATTAAATGTACGTGTATAGATTGAGGTGAAGGTTATAATGGTAAAGTACGAAAGGTTACAAAGCTATACCAATGGGCTGAACGAAAAGCAATCTAACATTACACATGTAACTGGCGCTGGACGAACATCAATTACACAGTGTCAAAGTGTCATAATAGTTGATAATATAAATCACGACAAATACTCTAACATCTATCATGACACATACTCTAATGTCTATCACGACAAATACTCTAACATCTATCATGACACATAATCTAATGTCTATCACGACAAATACTCTAATGACTATCACGTCAAATACTCTAATGTCTATCATGACATATACTCTAATGTTGTTCATAACAAATATTCAAATGTCTGTCCCGAAAAATACTCTGTCTATTACGAAAAAAATATTCGTATGTCTATCATGACAAATACTCTGATTTCTATCATGACAAATACTCTTATGTCTATCGTGACAAATACTCTTATGTTTATCGTGACAAATACTCTTATGTCTATCATAACAAATATTCAAATGTCTATCGCGAAAAATATTCAAATGTCTGTCATGGAAAATCTCTTATGTCTATAATGACAAAATCTTTTATGTCTATCATGACCAATAGTATAATGTCTATCACGACACATATTATACTGTCTATCATGACAAATACTCTAATGTCTATCATGACAAATACTCTAATGTCTATCATGACAAATACTTTTATGTCTATCTTGACAAACACTTTTATGTATATCATGGTTTCTCCATCTGCTTCTGCTTTTGCTTCTGAACCATAAAACCAATATATTTTTATCCTCATTGTCAACTACACATATATACTCACTTACTGACCAGTGTACCGAGTGCCTGATTATCTTGTGCAAATGCAACCTTATCCTATCGAGATGTTTACACTAGATCCTTGTCATTGTTCTAATCTGTCTCCTGTAACATTAATCCTACCCAGCAACAACATTGCCTTGTTCCGGAACGGGAACATACAAGTTTCTAGCACAAAAGTATTTCTTAAATGAAATAACTTATATGTCAATCAATCAATACAAGCCAGGAATTCGTCTCAAAAATGGGTCAGAACAAAAGTGAAACTAAAGAACGATGGATATGCGCTACCTTGCGATCATTTAGGGGACATGTTCAGTTTATCTCAATGCTTACAATACATTTTTTTAGCCAATCAAAACACATCTTATGTTTCCCCTTTCGCCATTTTTGTACAAATTGAACGGACAATCGAAAACTTGTTGAAAAAAATGAATCTGCCTATTATTTGTAGGTTTTCGTCTACTTTGTTCAATTAATTCGTCATTTATGGCGCAGCCATCATAGTTTGGTTGACACTTGGGACACAGGGATACTATCGATTAAAAATACGACCAAATATGACTTGTGCCAAGGGCAACAGACTCTGACGAAATTTGCTAATTGTATTTTAATTCGATGGTTGGAAGGTCACCTGAACATGAATCGTTGTTGATAACAGTCAGATCTTCGTATCATTAACCTATCTATTCAAAATTATAGCATTAAAGACTGAACTGCAAGATATTTGAGAAAAGAATATTGCTGTGAAAGGGCACCTTGGCAGTATAGACATTAGCGTGCACATGAATGTTGCGTGCTTGCTTGATCTCAAAAAGATAACGACATTATAATTAACAAACCATGCATAGGTAGTTTCCATATCGCTTCCTATATCAATATTGTTTACAGTTAGCCACCAAGATGCTTCAAATGTTCATTCAGCGAATAATTAAGTTATCAATTAATGAAACAATCTACGATTTCTGCAAATATGCTTGGGGCCCAGAGTGTAGACATTCAGTATAGAAACAATTTTTTTTTTTATTTCCTTAAGGAAATGTGATTCTAAATTAGGGGAGGTGTTATAAATTAAAATCTTCCCGAAAAATGTGTACAAATCAAGCTGTGTAAAAAATTGTGTTGAAGATACAAACACGTGAATAAAAGCTTTGAATAATCATCTAGTCATGTGTATTGTATTGAAGCTGCTAGTGTGTTGGTAATGAACATCCCAAAGGTCTTGCCATTGGCCTTACATGTGAACGTAGCGTGTCGGCATTGCTAACGGCGATAGAGTGTAACTCTTTTTATACCGCTCACCTGCCATTCAAATCGACTTAGACAAAAAGAGTATACTTATGAAAGACAAGTGAATTGAAATATATGTAATGATAAATACAGTACATGTCTGATAATAACAAATGACTCACTGGCCTATATGACCAGTTGACTATAATGACCACCAATATAATTAAAATCCCACTTCGGAATGAGTTTTTTATGATGATTGTTTTGGTTAGCAGTTGGAAGTAGAGCGAACATTCAAACCATTTTTTTTGCGATTTTCCCCTTTTTGAGACCAATCTCTTTTAGACTGATTTTTTAATCCACTCAAGCATATACGAAAAAACATTCTTTAACTTTCAAATTTTACAGTAGGATACTCTTTTGTGCTCCGTCCCTCTCTTCCCACATGTCGCGCCTGATTGTCCTCCTCAGTGACGTTTTATACCAAATTGTAATAAATAGCGTTCTAAAAAGGAATGTAAGTTCTCTGTCCCTAGGGATAGAACCATCCTTATTTATTTAAATTATGATCGATAAAGCAAACGTTTATGCAAGGCGGAGGGCGGATGTCTCACGATGATGGACGAAACACGATGACCATAGGTCGTCTTACCATTCCACTTAGAGGACCTGCTCAATCGCATTACAAAGCTAGGTGACACAAATGCGGTAGAAAGAGGCGTACACTAACCCTATACTTAAATCAATTATCTTTTTTCGGACATAAGAATTAAAAAAAAAAAAAAAAAAAATTGAAAACAGTTTTTGGTACTAATTACCTCTGCATGCAGATTTTTTGGGCCTGTTTAGAGTTTCGTCGCCTCCTGTAATGACTTTAAGCTCCTAGAATCATCGACGAGTCCTGGAATGACGAAATAGCTGTATGACGCAGATTAATAAATTCAGGCTCTACTGTATCTAACTCGCAGTCTTCACAGAAGAATATATATATTGTAATGTTTTATTTAATTGATATGATCGATACGGATTTGACCTTAAATTGACCAGAAATTGACCTGCATTTGACTTGAATTTTTGTTCCTGTTAAATTCAGGTAACTTTCTTGACATTAAATGACCATTGTGCTCTTTTCAGGTAAATTTGATTAAGAAACAAGATCTCACTCATGAATATCCTGTAGGTTTACAGATATACATGTATTGATATTTCTACCTTTATGTTAAGTATTTTTACTACGCATATTGAGATTGAAATTTGTGTAGGAATCCATTTACTTGCTGTTTAATCTAGTCAATAAACACATATATATGCTTAGATAACATGCGATTACATATATATAAATCAGTTTAATTGACTACATACAGTATTGACAATGATAACCGCTGTTCAATCAAATCCATAATCAAGTAAAAATTCCAGTCGACGTATATCATTATTATACTGTCATAACTATAGGAATAAACAATAGTGTATTAAGACAAGTGCATTTGATGTCAATTCTTTAATTATGATAGTATATGTTGTAATGTAGTTTGTTTGTGGCTCCAAAATATTGCAGGGTCCTGTTCGAGTATTATTTAGTACTGAATAGACGCCGCCACGAACAAATGTTCTAAAACGTAGATAATTACATTGTATATCTACATATTTACATTTTGGTGACAAAGCCACGATATAAACCAAGTAAAAAGATTTGCACTCTATGTGAGCATAATTGACACCCGAAACGTGAAATCAATCCATGCCGCGCATGAATATATATTCACCCACCGGAAGTAATTGTAACTAACGTAAACAATCATATGGCTCTATGAAAAAAACATGCGACAACGTCGTTTTTTTGTTAATTAAAAAGTATAAAAAAGAAATTTTATACAATATTGTAACACAAATAATAAAAATAATTGAACAGACTTTTTTTTTGTATTATTTCAATGCACTTTTTTGCTTTCTAATCTGCACGTGACAAATAAAAAAATAGGCTGTTCCATTTGTCGAACCCCATTGACGAAGTCGCTGATTATTGGCATTTTTATGCTAACACAATTTTAATTTTCAAAAATAACAACAAAATATGTCGAGAATGTAAATATAAGCATTAAACTGTCTTTTTTGGTGTCTATGGTCGATATAGATGCCAGAGCTTTGCAAACAAACGTATCATATTGTGCAAAGCTCTGGCATCTGTATCGACCATAGCCACCACAAAAGACAGTTTAATCCTTAAATGTATTGCATTGTGATTCCTTGACCAAATACGCAATTGTCAGTTTGATACAATACTGTAAATCACTTAGATTAGACTGCTTTTTCGCGCACCTTTCTCTTTAGACATATTTGCGAATATATGATCTCGCGAACGCTGATCTATAAATGACTTTAAATTCGCTATTGATGAACTATTAGAATATTAGAATCACGGGCTCTTCAAGACTCTTGGTGTCCTCGCGCAGGAGGGGATTCATTCGACATGTTAGATTATACTTGACCTTTCAATATCAATTTGCGTGTTTCACCTTGAAGGTGCTCCGGAATTGCCTTGTCGACTGATATTCCTTTATGTTCTGTGGACGGACTGAACAAGGAAGTATTTACTTGTATAACAGGCTTTGTGTATGTTTCTCTTTGTTTAAGAGCCAAACACATTGCTGAGACGTCTTCATGGATATTACACGTACCGCATTTGGCGTGACTATTATAGGTTACCTAAAGTTCATACAACGATAAAAACTATCGCTGTCCTCACTTTCAGCTATGCTGGGATACGACTACGTCTCTTCAATGAAAGATAAACAAGACACGCACGATAAAATTTGATTATTCATTCACATTTAATCATTTAATTCCTTTTAATAACATGCCCCACCGACCCTCAAATGGTCCGCTGCTGTAGGCGTCTAACTGCCAGTAGTTTCTGCTGTTCACATGTATATCATTAACACAATCATTTGAGATACATGTAGGGGTGGAATTTGTCGTAATCAAATGTTCAGAGGACACACAGTAGGATAACGTAATTACATATTAATCACAAAATTAATAATAAAGCGTGAAAATGGCTTTAAATTACATTTCACAGCTGATGCTATTTCACAGGTGATGCTATTGTCCAATTGAAGTATACTTCAAAATATAAAGACCCTTCGTATATTTGTCTTGCAAATATACACTTCGTGGATACTTCAGAAGGACAGGGGTATTGTTGATAATATATTACTTGTACTATTGAAGTCTTTTCTATGGTGTTATTGCTTGATTTTATTTTCTATTTTGATGTCATACTAAAAACATTTTCCTATTGAAACAAAAAACCGATAAAATATCTTCGCAAATATAAATAGAAACGATTTGTTTGATATGATTGAAATCAATATATGTAATATTTGTCTATAACAATTCAAACCAAGGACCATTTTTGCAATTTTGCAAATATTGACATGATAAGTGTGATGATTATGAAGTGATTTTAGAATAATGAAATAGAATTTGTTTCGGTCTATTTATTGTAAGAAAACGCATGATTTTAATGACTTCTTTTGAAGCCATAACGAGATCGACGTTGAGAAACTGGACGGAGTCCAGAGTGAAACGCCTACCAACCAGAACCTTACACCACCAGTCATCTACCCTGCGCGACATTGTGGCATGAAACATGCACAGAAATGACACAACTAATGAAATCGTTTTTGTGTAAATTTCTTACATGCACACAACATGTACAATTACACTTTAAACGAATAGTTACAAAATGTAATCTGCTAACTTTTACAATCTCTGGTTTCATGATATAATGTATTTGTTCCTTCATAAAATGACACGTGAATACACATATTTATATAGATTATTGTACATAATTGAATCTTCTTATTGCGCATCACGACACAAGAAAATTTTAAATCTGCATTAATCTGAAAATCATATATCAGTAACGATTAGGAAAGATTAAATGTACCAATGTACCAAGTATATAAACACCATATAGTTTTGTTCTAAAACGACGCTTTTGTAATAAGTTAATGTAATGTATCTGCTGCATTTAAGTATCTTGGTATTGTAGCATATATTTCAAATTTGAGCAAATATTTTCTAGTTGGTCTGTTCTGCGGATGCATATTGATTGCAAAACAATCTAGAAATGTGTGGCTGCAATTAATGTGTATACCATTCCTTAGCAACGAACATACATTCAACGTAGTGGTTGCAGTTACTATTGTACTAAATTGACAGGAATTCTCGTTAATGTCAATAGGAATGTAATGATTTCATACCATTGCATGGCTGTAATAACATATCAGTATATCATTGGTGCTTTTTTAAAGAATGGACATGGATTATTGTGTAAGGAAAGCTACAATTCTACAAAAGAGCCCGCCATAGAGACGTATGAGTTCGAAAGTATGTAATACAACAAAGTACTATTGAAAAGAATTATTTATAACAAACTGAATATATATATTGATATTTTTCAATCCAATATAGCCTACATTTGCTTAGACTATTAGAGGGATTTGTATCTCTTGTAAATGGATTAGTTGTATAGCTAGTTAATGGGCTATTTATATGTCTAGTTAATGGGTTATCTGTATCCGTAGTTAATGGGTAAATTTTATTGCTAGTTAATAGGTCAGTTGTATCGCCAGTGAATAGGTTAGATGTATAGCTAGTTAATGGGTTAGTTTGTCTTACATATTGCAGTTGTCACTAACGGATAACAATTAAAATGTCTTTCATTTATATCTAAGGCCAAATCTTGTTCGATGATTCATTTGAATACGATAAAGAAGAAAGAAGGGCGCCAAATAAATATGTTAAACAGTTTGTGGAGCTGTTACCGGATGCTGCGAGATACAGTGAAAATTTCCATTACTAATTCAAAACAATGTAATGTGATATGATCTGATTCCTCACACACATCTTATCTTTAAGTGTTCGACCGATAGTCAAACACCCTCGTTAATTATTCTTCATAACATAGCTACATTTTGTAGCTCTCATCTCGGTAACACCCAAATCTGTTAAATTTCATCCAATTTCATCTAACAGTCAGACAACTCCCACATCTCACATCTATCGTCGTCATATAGCTTGGCGGTCAATATTAATTACAAAACAGACATTTTTAGGATTATTATTCTGTAGCTGGCAGGCGTGTATTTGTCAATATAATATATATCTGTTGTTATAAGATATGCTTTCCTTAAGTATAATTTTAATAATTTCATCCCATTACGTTAGGCATAGTTTTTTGGTTTGTTTTTGTTTAACGTCCTATTAACAGCCAGGGTCATTTAAGGACGTGCCAGGTTTTGGAGGTGGAGGAAAGCCGGAGTACCCGGAGAAAAACCACCGGCCTACGGTCAGTACCTGGCAACTGCCCCACGTAGGTTTCGAACTCGCAACCCAGAGGTGGAGGGCTAGGGATAAAGTGTCGGGACACCTTAACCACTCGGCCACCGCGGCCCCTCGTTAGGCATAGCATCATTGCTTTATATCATACACTTTAAACAGCTAATATAATGGCTAAAATAAATGTTGCATAATCAATGTTACAAGAAACTCAAAGTATCATGTAAATGTAAAGGCATACTAAATAAACAAATCTAGAACTGTTTAATAGAGCCCCAATTCTCAGTCATTTTAAGTACGTGTGTACTTTTACAGTGTATATTATTGCTGAAAGCATAACCATACAGCGTGAAATGTAATCAACTGAAAAAAGATGATTTTGATAAATATTGAACACCCGATTGATTAAATGTAGCTGCTGTAAGACATGTCGGCAATGCACATCAACCATACTCATATCCATTAATAAAACTAGATTACATACACTAAGTATGAAACATTAAGAATGATTCACTGAGTGTTTGGTAACAAGACAGTCTACTTCCATCAGACAGTCGACATAAACACGGATGTACTGACGACCTTATCTATACAGGTAACATAAACCACATTCTCCCAATCGGCTGTCGATCTTATCGCACTAAAGTGATAGAGTAAAAACGAAGGGAAGTAACTATGGAAGGTCAGAATGCATAAACCATGACTTTTCTAATATGGGGTACTTTGATTTCCCTATCTATACTTTACCATGTCGAACATCATACTGTAGGAGACCCATGCTATTCCATGTTGAAATTGTTCTACTTCGAGACAAACAAATCTCACTACGTTAATATTTTTATTCTTATGATGTAACCAAGAAATTCTTTCTGATTGAAACTTAGCAACCTCACGTATTATTTATCTTGTAGTTTTCCAGTTTCTTTGTGTTGATTTTATCCTTATTTAGGTTCTGTGTCTAATCTAATACCTTTTAGAATCGAATTAATCTTTACTTACTATTTGTTCTAACTTTACACGATTGGTGAATACTGTGTGTACTGAACGATAACAGTCTAATTTAATTTAAGGTTTTCGTGTTTTCTTTGACTTACATTGTATAATAATTTGAATATTAATCAGATCAAATGACCAGTCCTTATTTATACGAATACATGGTACATTCTACTTCATCTTGTCGCTATGGTAATAATATAAATAAACAAACAATCAAGGTGGGAAATCAACACCCAGTGACCCGGTTAAATTGTTTCACCGACGTCAAGGTATATTAACTGCCTAGATTTCTGCGCGATACATTGAATTGGTTTTCAATGACGAAAGTGGTTGCTTCAGGCAACTCTTTTGATCTGAAAGATAAAAGTTCGTTCCTTTTGTTAGTACAATAGATATATCCTGTTTTCTTACCCTGATTAAATTATTAAATTAGTGACATATAATAGTATCAAACTCACAGTACGAGAGTAGCATTGTAGTTTTATAAATAAACATTGAATCCAGCATATTTGATTGACTCGTCAGCTGAAAGACCGCAAGGCCGTAATAGCGGACGTAAAACCCGTTAAATAAATCTTAAATAAAGAATATATTTAATTCAGTGTCCACAGCATTCTGAACCTCCATCGTTTTACCCCTCACTCCAACAGCCTCGTTCTATTCCTCATGTTCCACGGTTTCTCATTGGGCGTTCTATGATTTGATATTATATTCCCGAGACAGTATTGACTTAAAACCCGAACTATATTTGTTGATGTACCATACCGTATTAAAAGCGAAGTATACACGTTAAATGTATAATCATTATATAATCCGAGATGTCAATTATATTTCTCTTTCGGTCCTGCTACTGACACATGAAGTGCTGCTCACAAAACCAAAATTGGAATCGATGAACCCGTTAAGATAGTGACGCCATACGGGGGTCAGCTGTAGTACCAATTGCCAGGTTGAAGTCTCCTTATGTTCATCTCAAGGACATAAACGTCATACGTCACCGAAAACGATGGTCACAAGTAAGCTGTACAACCAATTACAAATGTTTTCTAGTGCTAACCTTTATACATAAACCCACATGTAAATCTAGCTATAATTCACATCTTATCCGATTGTTCGAATGATTTCAAATCAATCAAAATAATTTGTTTGTAACAAGCATTTTCATCGGCTTAGAAATTTATGTTATCATTCCATAACCGTAAAAATGTCGTCGCCGCTTATAATGTCGCTTTTGATTGGCGGAAGGAGCGGCGTTATATTTGTTAGAGAAAAGAGTCCAGCAATAAAGTGATTTTTTTGCAAGGTATACTATCAATGTTATTGAGGTATATGATAAAAACCAAAATGTACTCTCATCACAAATCGATATGCGGTTTATTTAGAGTACATTCCGTTTTGTTCTGTTTTAAACCGCCATAACATTAAAAAGTTAATCCTAAAATAATTATTTCAATAAATAGCTGTTTGTTTGCTTCCGGTAGGTTATGTACATGTACTACCTGCTTGGGTTTCGCATTGGACTGGAAGCAGAAAAAGCTGTCAAAAAGGACAAAGGACAAAGACGGCACAAAAACAGAGGAGTTTAAATTCAAAAAGGTATATATATCGATTTTTGTCCTTTATTGTACTGATTGTATTGCACGGCCACTGAGTGATTATTTGTGATTATTAGTATAAAGTTAATCTGTGGATGATGCTGTTTTGAAGCAGCTGTGTAAACAATTAAATAAAATTAAGATACAATGTGTCTGTACCGTTGATGTTGTTATATTGTGACGGCAAATTTAAGACATGATATGTAATAGTGATTTGATAACCCGCACAAGGTCACAGGGATATTGTTCTTCTGCTCATTGTTTCATTATCACATGCTACAATTTTAATCATACTTTTTCGCAATGCATTGTTCTGTGGTTAAATATATTTTTTTGAGTAGTACGATTTTATTGGGTTTCTGTGGATATCTTTTACCGGCAGTCATTTGCTTGTAAGATATACTTAGTCGGATATCTTTCTGGGGGTAGATAGATTTTATCCGTTGTTATTCGCTGGTAAGTTATACTTTGCCAGATATATTCCTGTGGGTAGATAGATTGTATCCGTTGTCATTCGATGGTAATAGCTTCCTGTAGGTAAATACGCAGGTGGGTTAATGTTGCATTTATAATTAAAAAGAACAAAAAACATCATGTTTTAATAGAAATTCAATATTTAATGATTTCCCGGTTAGTTCTGTTTGTTTTTTTGATCGGATTTTAATGTTAGGTGTCCAACGTCTTTATCGGGATGTTTTCGTCGTTCCTCGTGTTCTCGCGTGGTCACGTGACCGGCACGAAGGACTACATTAACACTTGGTCGGTAAATATGGCCAGAGCACCCGACCAACGTATTTTGTCGTACAAACAAATATGATACACTTATTCATCGTGCTAAGAAACCGAGAAAAAGTGCTGTACATTCTTCTATTTATTCAAGTATGGTTACATAACGGCGTTATAAACTGGTGTTAATTGAAGAAATGCCGATTAATTGACTACTTTTTAAGTAATTTTGACGATGTTTGTCATTTTCGTAAGAATGTACAGCACTTTTCGTTGCTCTCATACAATTACCTTCACGCTCGTACCTGTTTCATAAGTATTGATTTAGGGTAGTCGGGTGCTCTAGGACGATTCATAGAGCAAGTGTTAATGTTCATTCTCCAATATTGGAACTCTTCAGTGTTTTAAGTATCGAAATCGGCATATAGAAACAAACAAACGTTAATAAACGAATGCAATGGATCGTAATTAATTCAATTAATTATTTACAGATGATTCCCAAAGACATAAGGTATAGTTAGAAGTTTTCGGCTGTACACATGCAAGTTTGTAAATTCGTCACTGTGATGAAACCACCGTCCTCGTCGTTGCCATGACAGCCGATCGAAGCTGCGATCACGAATGCACTGACAAAGTGAAAGTTGAAGTATTTTTCGCAACATGCGGTTTAAACTTAAAATTACAATCACACCTCGTGTTGATTGGGGTTGTTTAATCATACCTGATCAATTGAATTATCAGAAAACTAACAAAAACATTAAAAAACACAGAATGAAGCCTTCGTGTCAGGCAGTGCAGACACAACGCGGGATCTGTAAACAATGTGACGTCATTGGAATGTACAAGTTGCAACAATGTACAACAATGTATATTTTACATGAATACACTAATGAGCAACAAAACGGGACGCAACATTAACCCACATGCGTATATTTTATCCGTTGTTATTCGCTGGCAAGTTATACTTTGTCAGATATCTTTCTGTTGGTAGATATATTTTATCCGTTGTTATTCGCTGGCAAGTTATTCTTTGTCAGATATCTTTCTGTCGGTAGATAGAGGTCATCCGTTGTTATTCGCTGGTAGGTTATACTTTATCAGATAACTTTCTGTCGGTAGATATATTTTATCCGTTGTTATTCGCTGGCAAGTTATTCTTTGTCAGATATCTTTCTGTCGGTAGATATATTTTATCCGTTGTCATTCGCTGGTAGGTTATACTTTATCAGATATCTTTCTGTTGGTATTCTCGAATTTGTAATGTATTATACTATGGATCCCTGTAGATTGGGAAAGAGAATAAATACAGACACTGTTACTATGGTTACTATAGGAGGCGACTAAGAACAGAACATAGTTTCATTGTCACGTTTTCGGTATATGAAAGCAATAGTGATCTGCTGCATCCATTGCTATACTTTCATAATTCATTTCAGCTAACTTGTCCTACACAATGCATTATTTGACAAAATCCAGATCCCCGCTTTTTGGCCTTTAAACTTTGTGTCCATTCGATGTGGATTATGGGTTACGTTTATAAAACATGACAGACCAAAGTGTGTGAATTTAATTTTGCTTTTGACTCCCATCATTTATCTTCAATGTTATGTAGTTCTCGATAATGGCTGCTAATCAGATATGAGCATATATGACAGATCCAGTCCAGTTTAGTATTTGTCAGGCGCCGTTTTGAGTTTTGTTTATATTTGAGTGGTGTCAGTGTTTATGTAACGAGTTGTCTTGTATAATGTATTTGGCCGGTATTATTCAGTTAGCAGCTTTGCTTCATATTCATTTGAATAATTTCAGACGAATAATCTGTACAATATCATCTATGAGTGCAGTAAATAAAAAAAATCATCCACCCGTAAATTCTGGAACAAGCAAACAACACATACATTCTGGCCCTTGACGGTGACGTGGATTTCACACCTGACGCGGTTAGCATGCTTCTTGATAAGATGAGGAAAAACCACAAAGTGGGCGCCTCGTGCGGTAGAATATACCCCATAGACAATGCTACATTTAAGTTTAAAACAGTTTAACGTTCAAACACTTTACGTACCATCCTTTAAAGGGACATCACGGTAAACCATTTTTTCTCTTTCATATTACTTGGTATATCTTTAAAAAATATAACCTTATGAATAATAACCATTCGAATTTGATGATGTATGCACATAAAAACATCAACTATTAATTATAAAAAGGTTATCACAATTCATTAAATCAACAGTCTGGATATGTAAATATTGCGATATACACAATAAAACGCATGCGCTCAACAATCTAAAACACCTGAAAACAAAAATGGCTTCCGATGTGAATCGATTGCGGTTGAAAACGATAACAGCTTCCGCAGTAAAGAGAATAATGGCCAAATGGGTCAAAGACAATCCTAGAATTACACTGGGGAAGCAGTACAATATATTGGAACAGTTCAAAAATGAAAACAATGACTGCAGTAATACGAACGCTGCTATTATTCTGCTTGATAGCTGGATAGTAGGCAATAACAAACTCGGTTATATTTATACAAACTCGGTAATATTTATACAGTCTGTACCAGTACATCGCTACTATCACTACACTATGTGTACAGTGTTTACAATTATATGCACATACGTATTTGCACCGAAATATGTACAGAATGTGTTATTAAACAATTAAACCACTGCATAATATCGTTATCCAACTAACCCAGATGGAATATTCCGACTTGTAAGCTATCGTGTGCTTGTGTTTACAAATGAAAATGCCTCGATTTCAAAACATTAAAAATAGTTTCCGCGCTGAGTTTTGAGGGGGATTCCCAACTGAATCGAGTGGGCAATCTGGACATAGGGATCGACTGTGAATATTGGGATAGCACAGAAACATAACCCGGGAAGGAACAAAACACGTACATTCAATGAAAATAACAACGTTTTTACCGTGATGTCCCTTTAAATGGAAGGAGCAAAACATGATATACTGCGTAAAAAGTCTACACAATTAGGGGTGTTGGTCAGAAAACAAATTATCAATGAAATACTTAAGTATACAAACTAGAAAACAATTCATAATACCATGCAGTATGTATATATGTACGTAAATGTGTATTAAGTCAAGATGAACACTAAGCTCATACAACTTGAAACTGCTCCAGTCAATCGCTACGTGAAAGGTAATGTTATGCAGAATATACAATACTAACTGTACAGTCTTAAGACTATTAAATTGGATGAAGTAAAGACTAACAACGAATTATTCTTTAGGTTGTTTAAGATATTAGCATGGGTGATTTGAACTATTCCAATTATTTAATGCTAATAATGGCAATATGTCCAAAGTTTGTTATTTGTTTCTAGGACCAATGGTATGGTATCAAAAGTTTGAGTATGCTGTGGCTCCTGAAGGCTACATAGCACATTCTTGGATGTATCCTTTGTAGTCCAGGATGCTTCAGTTTGTTCAGAGGATCTGCTCTGATGGAAGATAATGTTATGAGAAAATACGCCATTCTTCCATCAGAGGCTGTGCATTACCTCATGTACGACCTAGGTACGTACTCATTCTCTTATGAGATGATAATAGGGTAGGAACACATTCACGACCGATGTGGCATATAACCTCATGTACGAATAGCGTAGTAACACATTCTCGACTGATGTGGTAGGCTATATCACCTGTACGAATATGATAAGTACACACCCTCAACTGAGGCGGTATATCACTTCTTGTATGGCTAAGGTAAGTATCGTATGTATAAATTGGTGTAAAAATGGCCCCACCTCTAGTATGACCTTGGAATAAGCCAGGGATACCAATGTACATTGTCTACTTTGTCTCCTATACAACAGGTTTATATTGTATTCACTCTGCAACCACCCTATGCCAGTGCCAGTCCATGTTTGGTTTGTTTGTTTTTGTTTAACGTCCTATTAACAGCCAGGGTCATTTAAGGACGTGCCAGGTTTTGGAGGTGGAGGAAAACCGGAGTACCCGGAGAAAAACCACCGGCCTACGGTCAGTACCTGGCAACTGCCCCACGTAGGTTTCGAACTCGCGACCCAGAGGTGGAGGTCTAGTGATAAAGTTTGGGAACACCTTAACCACTCGGCCACTGCGGCCCCTTCGATAGTCAATGCACCGCCTGAAATCATCAAATATTTGTCTTTGGTCAATAAAACAATGTTTAAACCTTATTCAAAGTACTTTTAATTATTCATTAATTAGATGATATTTTGTAGATTTTAGATACCTTTGTGTATACTTACGGTCGTGGCAGCGGAAGGAGAGGTATAAAGAAAAGAACGTTCATTAAAACTTAAAATTTCATGGACTAATTGAATAGCATATTTTGATGCCAGTTATGAGATCGTCCTTTCCTTTTCAACTGCATCATTTCCGTAGTTGTTGAAACCTCGTTTTGAAATCGACAGATTGCATGTAACGGTGCTCAATAACTTGTTCAAGACAGGGCCGGGGCATTATACGTATACCATGAAGAAGCAGTATCGGTTGAAATTTGTCGAAGTTACTCATATTTGGATGAGGTTATAGCTGATAGTGTGTTTGATATTTTGTTTTCAAATAGAACTTTCCATCTATTTAGGGTAAGCCCTTCAGCCAGCTTAATTATTATTAGAGTAGCGTTGGATGCTAACACACGCAATAACACTTAACTCAATCAGACAATTCATCAAGAGCTTACATATTATGCGATGTAAAGTAAAGTGTTAGATAATCAGTATCACGAAGAATACTTTACAATGCGTTAAACTCTTTGACATTGTTGACACTAAGCGGCAAAATGACATAGAGTTTATGCAAATTGAAATCAAGTAATCAAATAATACGGTTTCAAAATCTTGAATAAAAAGAGGTGGTTCAATATATAATTCAATATTTCGATAATCACGCAGTGATTAATTTATATGCAAGTCCAGAGTCCTGTATGTTCTCAAAGAATTTTGCTTGAACTAGGAGAATTTCTGGGAAATAATAATCTATCATTGTGGGACTCATAAAATAAATTGTAGATTGATCTCTGACCACACAATCGTTTGGCAGGTCTGAAGTATGATCTTCGTATTTGACGACGACATGATATTTGTAATTTGTGGAAATGAATGAACAGGTCTGAAATAAGCAATGTTGATATACGTACCAATAACCTGATGACAGTCTTATTCGTGATATAATTTTCTATAAGTTCGTCCTGAGTTCAACAAAACTGACAAAAGGTTAATCATATAAAAAAGCATTTGGTTCTGCCTTTGTGACAAAGTATGTTAATCTATTTCCTTTTTATTTTTTATTCAATTTGTTTTATTAATTTTCAAGTATGAAATGTCTAGGCCCACTACGTGTATGTAATAACAGAATGGACGTTCTTGACTTTCTTTGCTTATCCTGTCTACTGTCATATTCGGTGCACGAGACTCTCACTTAAAAAATAATAATGAGGATAATTATATCATAATACCTTTTAAATCAGCGTGAGATATGCTATTGTTGTAGGATGGGAGATAACTCTGTCGTCTTAACGTCAAAGAGACTGAGATTATTGACTGAGAGCTTGTTAAACGTCTGTATGACTTTGGGTGGGTCTTGATAGCAGTGTAAAGTAAAAATGTCCAATTCTGTTATATTTCCAGTTAGCCCTACATACATATTACCTCTAATAAAGTATATATAAATTTGTAATCTGTACAGCATTTGTAATATTAATAAAGCTCTGAAGGATAATCAAAACACTTATTTTTTCTATGTATTTAGAGCTGTGAATTCCATGGTAACAACTTAAAAATAGCTTAGAAATTGGAAAATATTATATTTGACCCAAAATGACACAATTCTCTACACAATTTTTTTTTTATGAAACCTATTTGAAATCAAATAGCTTTATCCCAGAGACAGAATCAATCTTGTTTTGACATATGTTGTACATTAAGTTTTCCCGCTATCTTACCTTGATTATGAGCCTCCATTTTTCGCTGTAGGCAAAACAAAATTTCCTGTATAAACACAATTTCGGAAAATCCGGAAATTTAAAATCCGGAACCAATTTATTTATTTTAGTTTTAACAAATGTGAAGCCTGTATGCACTTCTTCATAATGAGTATACCAACTATAGTGTACATTTATATATTTTTTTTCATTTTTGATGCATATTATAATGCAGAGTCATTTGCTTAACAAAAAAAATCGCCCATGGCCAGGCTGTCCTACTGTTTTGCCCTACCCTTAAATGATTTCGCCATTCCTGTGCAGTTTCGAAAGAAATCCAACATCTCCCACCTTCCCATGTTATTGACTACACTGATATATAGTGAACATTTTCTGCCGTAGAATTCTATCTTGCAGGATCGCATCTTGTAACTGCACAAGATCAGCATGCTGTTTTAGCTGGACTAGCTGCTGCTCAGGTAATTCAGGAGCAATAGAATGTGTATGGACCAAACTCTGTCGGGAATGAGTAGAAAGCCTAACTGTTGGACAATGCCTACTGATAACAAGCGAGTGCTGGTTATGTTTACAAACTGTTCATGTCGGACATTGCTTCGGTTCATAAACGCATTTTCACTTATAATTAAAGAATTCTACGCGAACACAGATTTTGAGGTAAGTAAGCATGATGCTACCTTAATTATTAAAAAGAGACAATGTTTTTATGCGAGTTTTTGATTCTCAATTACACTAGACAGAAGATTCTGTTCATAAAGGTATTTGGTTACAAATTCTAGTCAACAGTAACAATTGTATATAATATGGTAAACAATAATAATGTTTAGATAATTAACTTACTACGATCACATAGAAGGGTCAACTAAAATAAGAAAATATTTATTGCACCAATGAAATTTGGATTTGGTAATAATACATGATTTACTGAAGTGAACAGTAAGCTAGATTATCATTTGTTCCTACACGATACCATGTTATCAAATTATTCATACGCTTGAGGTCAATGTTAAATTACATTCAAGGGAAGTAATCAATATGAAATATAACGTAAAAAATAGAGCAAGGGAAACAACTCTAATTATATTATCTATTTCAGGTTAACTATAGTTTATTTCCGTTATTAAACAACACTTCACCATACGTACGGTATCAGACATATCTAGACAACTATACTTTTCCTCATATCAACTTTTCAGAAAATGACTATAACATAGGGTAGGTAACCCCCAACACAAAGAGTCGTTGTTGCAGAGGTTAAAACATCGTGCATGTAAACAAACAAAATATGAAATTATCTAAATGGTGTTATACACATATTGAAATGTGCTAAGGTAAGCTAACTAATGCTTCATAATTGTAATTTAACAAAATTCGGTCACAGTTGGGTAACGACCAATTGTCTGCGATAAAAAATAACGTGATTTTCTAAACTTTAAAGCAGTTTTCTTTTGTATGATTAAGTATGAACTATAAAGAATACTGTAGATATGAATTCCCAGACCTTATATTATTTGATCCACTCCTAAGCACCCGGAGGGGTCCACTCCCTTGGCGTCACCGTCGGGGGCGTGTCCACCCAAGGGGTTATGTGTTATATAACAACCGAGGGGCAGGTAGTATAAGTGAATTAAAGGTAACTAAAATATATGGCGGTGTTTGGGTTGTCTCAACCCCTTCATACTGGGGTGACACTGATGTTCTCAAACACAGACGGTCAGTTTCCCTGACCCCCTGGAATTCTGCTTCGTGTTGCTGTGGCCAAAATTGCTCCAGTATTAGTATGTAAGTTTTTACTAGTGTAAGACTATTTGCCTTTCGTTGTCACGTCGCTTGACAGGGGCGGGTCAAGACCTAATATAACTACATGTACACAGTGTATGTTACATATACATATCATTAAATACTGCTTGCAAATCAAAGAAAAAAATGCGCATTGTATCAAATCCACCAGATGAATAATTCTTTCTATTTTAGATTTCATTAAACGAAACAGGTATGTATACAAGTCAAACAAATTTGAGTTTAATATTTCAGTATTTGTTTGTTTGCTTTATTCTTTATTTAATACCTTTTTTAGTTTTTTTTGTACAGATAGATTACGGAGGTGTTTTTGATAAACACTATAACACTTCCTTAAACATTACGATCGAGATATTTTGCAGTTGTGTTGTCTCACAATGTACCAAGAACAGTTTGTGTACATCGTGCAGTTATCGTGTTTACAATTGTGCGATGTTCTATGCAAACTGCACAGGTATATACATGTATATGCGATACATTATAGTTAAACGAAAACATACCGTATATAGTTTTTGTTTGAAATGATCACTAATATATGTACGTACTACAAAAATGGAACACGTGTTTATTACAGATATTTTCCTTCATAGAATATTGTCCCTTGGTATCAATTCAAATTAAAATTAAATCTACAATAATTAGATTTATATGTAATGCATAAATCACATTATCAGAGGCATATGACACTCTGGTGTTTTGCAATTGGTCCTGGTGTTCAAAGAGTTGCCTCCCTTGTGCTGTCCGGACATTTTTGACTTTAGAGTTATCTCCCTTGTTGAGAACCTCACTTGCAGAGATTCTTCAGTTACGATGGGATATAACAGACAGTAGTCGGGTAATCTAGAGCATCCGTATGAATTAATGTTGAAATAATCATGCAGCGGGGGCGAACAATGTTTCGGATATGTTTATTAATGATAACAAGTGTGTATTTCCACGCTTTAGTGAAGAAAACAGTTTTAAATCACAGACACAATTCGATCGAGAATTCGAGAGTAAAAAAATAAATAGATAATATTTATAATTATTCTAATTCAATTCAGACCTTTACTGTGTAATGTATCCATGGTATTAAATGCATCGAGATTGTATTTTGCTAATTATATAAATTGACTCTCCCTCCCTATCTTTCCACGTACAAATAGGCTGATAACACCCCGGTTTTCACATGTCATGGATTTGTATGGATGCTCAAAGGTATATTGTTAAAGCCATTGGTATAAAGGTAAGATATATCGTATACATGCGGTCTTGAATTATACAAATTGGCATTTTAGACTTCAATTGTCTTATATTTGTTTTCACTCGCTCACATTCTGAGCAGTGAGTTCATATCACTACTCTGTAGTGCGATATGAGTATACTTTATTCATATTGTATATAATGTGATAACAGTATTCATTAGTTGTGTTATTCATAAACAACTAGTTAAGCACATATCCGACCCGTGTATATGTCTATTATACATATATATATATTATGAATAATTGATGAAAGATTCAAGATGATATAGTTAATAAATAGAAAATTGTGATATCAAGATAAAATGAAGTTCATATGTACAGTCTCAATGGTGAAAACATCGTCTGTACCTCATTAAATACTGAAAGGAATTGTAATATTATGTATATCATCATAAATTGAAGATAGGATATACACAGAATTCATGAGATGTTTTTCTTTCATTGGATAATCGGTATTTACACAAGAGCACAGGCTCAATGCAGCGGTATCGGAACTTGGACAATCTCTGAACATTGAGCCAGGTATACCACCAATTCCACACATTATGTCTTGTGAATGATGGTGGGGTCACTGTATACAGTATGTGATACATTGATATAGGTAAGCATATAACACGGAATTATTACCCTATTCTTCATTGGAATGATTGAATTGAAAAAGCTACATAAAGGAACGTGATTTTTATGTTTGTAATTTTACTACAATAACGCTCATTATATGCAGTTAATATTTCAGTTTAGCACTTACCCGCATCGTTTTTCAAATTACCTTAACAGATACCCGCATCATAGACTCACAGTTACCGTCATCATGTCAAAACAAACGATGTTAATATCAGTTTAATTACACCAAGTATCGCTGACCTATCGCTGCAGATCACATTTATATTAATCCAGCTATCGCTACTCTTACTCAGAATGCCATACAAAGTTGCAAAAACATAATATGTTAACATGATAATTCACATCAGGTAATAGTTATCGTTTCCGCCTTGCACAACATTAGATGTGGGTAACTTCCTTTAACTTTTTACAGAACATACAAATAATTCTCCCAGATACATCAATCGAAAAAGAAATCATCGTAGATCATCCTCGCAATCAGCAACATATTCTTTACTCACCTCTGTGCTCCGAAGCAGATGGGCGCAGCCATTTTTGTTCTCGCAAAGCAAAATATGACATTAGCAAGTAAATAGGTTCGACCCCCTGATGTTGTAGGCGTTTTCTTTATGTGTCTGCAAACAAAGATGGAAGAATCTGCGGTCTAAGCTTAGTCGTTATTTCACCCCGAGTCTATATTAAATCTTAGAAGGACTGTTAATGATATGGGCTATGGAGAAACAGGTTGATATCCTATTCAAATTGAAATTATTTGTAAAATGACAATGTTTTGGTATAATCTAGTTATTACTCATGATAAGCACTCTGGTACAATTTACAAAGTTATGTACAAGCTTCATGAAAATTATGTCATCAAATTTAAGTGGTTGCAAAACATTAAATATTATTTGGTAATTCTGGAATAAATCACTTATGGATCCTTTAAGAAACATGTTTTGTAAGCAAAACTTTACTGAAAAACTCAACGTTGCACGATCAATTTATCCAAAGATGGAATAATGACATAACGGTATCTTCTAGAGGCGCAACTAATTTTATCTTTAAGAATAATTTCGGACAAGAAAACTATTATGAAACGGCATGGGAAGAAGGATAGAAAATTAATAGCTAAATTAAAAACATCGAATTTGAAATTTCCCATTGATACCGGAAGGTGGACAAGTGTCCTCTATGTAACATAGATGTTGGGGACGAATTTCATTATCTATTTATATATACGAATGTATCACTATAATCACCCGACCATCTTGAATTTGAAAGGAATGTTTTAAATTTGCAATACCGTTCTTCTTAGAAAAGTAAGCACATTTATGGAAAAGACATTTAAATTATTAAATATATTGTAAACTATAATAACTGTCTAAATATGTCATAATCATGAATTAAGATGCTTTTTTGATAGAAATGTGTATAATTATGGTACTTTTGAAAGTGAACATCGTGCATTATTATGTATAATATTACTACTGAACATTAAAATAATTGCCTCATGTATGCAAAAAGCCTGCATGTTGTTAAATTGTAATGTGTCTAAGTGAATTTTATGCAATGTCAATGGATTTACCATATTATGTACAAAGATAATGTCTTAAGAACATGTGATTCACTGTATTTACCATACGTAGAAAGTAAATGTTTAAGAATATATATTTACACTTGCAAAGTTTTGTCACTATATAACAATACCAGACCGATTTGTTTACCATTCTTGCATGGAAACATTGACCTTTGAACTTCGAGTGCTTCGGTCGCGGTCTGTTTTCTGTTACTCTCGATGAACGCGTGATGAAATGTTTCTTAAAATAAAACAACACGCTTTGTTTACCATTGATAAATGTATAAAAATAACATGTTTGACAATATTAAATATGATAATCTATCAAAATGTTTTTGTTATTTATGTTAATATCATAATAAAAAACAGAACTATTTTTTACCGCGGAAAAAAAGTCTCGACTTGTTGTGAAGCGTCACCATTGGCTGTTCTAATAATTGACTCCTCCCACTGTGTCCGACTTTTAATGATTTTTTTTTATTTACAAAGAAAAAATATTGTAATCACAAAGACTTATAGAAACAACATCCGTAAGTGTAAATATAGGGATTGGGTTTCACTTTTATGTTAACCATGCTTTTATCGAGCAATTCCTCCAAGAATATATTCTAAATGGGGCGCTAGCCCGCGCCCCATAGAATATATTCTTAGAGGAATTGCTCCATAAAAGCATGGTTAACATAAAAGTGAAATCCAATCCCTATGTGAATTTTTGCTTTGTATAAATAAGATATCTTGTACCACATAATTTGTGGCTGAGTGAAAGTGAAAAAAACAACAACAAAAAAACAAAGACGGCGCAGCGCCACTTTAACTCTATTTCTGAACTTGATAATAATATTTCGTGGACAAAACCTTTTTGTATGGCTCTCTCATCCGAGGAAAAACCTCGAGAGAAGATTCAGCGCTATGTCGGAGATAACAATCGCTTCAACTGAATAAAATGATTATATTGTAAAAGTTTATGTATATGTAATGATATAAAATGGGATACTTGTTCTGTGATAAATAGAGGATATTGAATGTTTTTCCGTTTAATATAACAGATATTTCTATATTTAGTATACAAGTTGTGACGGTAATGAAGTCCTATTAGACAGAGGTGTATACATGATAGTAAGACGGTATATGAATAATGCAGTCCCGTGAGACAGCGGTTTATATATGTTGAGACGGTATATCAGTAATGTAGTCCCATTGAAGCTGAAGTGTATATATGTTGAGGCGACAGTTGGTGATGTAGTCCCGTTAGACAGATGTGTACAATTGAATACATGTTGAGACGGTATTATGATTAAATGGTAATTTATCTTAATTATTTTCGTGACAAAAGTTCAAACGTTGTAAAAGAAAACACGAGATAGTAAAACAATAGATTTATTAAGGAATGTTTATATACACCTTTTTGATCATGTATATAAAACAATGCTAAGAGTAACAGCGCAAATAATATTTACATCAGTATGTTAACATGGAAATACAGGATTCTGTCACGAACACGCTGGCATTGTAAGTCTCTAAATCTTCTTAATGTTCTGAGCATACACTACTTCACAGTTCCTATAACTAAGATGGTCGGTGTAGGTTATCAACATATAGAAATGTTACATCATGATCACCCAACGACTGCATGTGTAAGTTCATATTTGATTTGTGGTATTACTCTCTACATGTTATCCAAGATCCAATCCCTGTGATAAGAGGTCCTCGCATACACGGTAGGCCCGACTCGACAGTTCTCGTTACCCCACGATACCGCTCCCGCATGTACCCAGGTACCATCCACCAAACACTGGAGAGGACCGCCACTGTCACCCTGGGAAATACAACACCACCACCACTTAATGACGAATGTGTTTTAAAAACATCCTGCATATTAGGACAGATTATCTGAACAGAAAACGCGATGGAACATTTTACAATACTGTAATATTACCAAGTGTGTAGTAGTATTCATTAATCATCATAGCATACATTAAAAATATTACTCAAGACTATCTTTCTTCACAAAATGTTCACATCTTTTATGTAAAGGTAAGTCTCCGTAATAATTTGCTACATATTACTTAATTATCTCAAAGGACAATGCATTTCGCCATTTGGTATTTCAAATCGGTATGTAGTTGTGGACCTACATAACAGGAGCCTTTTGGTTCCGAATTCGTACAGATCATATCGTCAGTGACAGGATAGTTGAACTCGATGCCGGTCTGACACTGTTCATTGGTCACCACAGGTGTTTGAAGTTCCTGAAGGATTCTCGCCAAACTCGATGGTCCTGTGGAGCGGATGATATATATCATTTAATGTTGCTACAGCCAATGCATTAGGAAATAACGTTTGCCCAATTTGATTTCTAGGTAAATAGTAATGTTATTTGAGATAAATACAGAAAAATGCAATAACAAAATAAACGACGATGCCGATAAGTCGACTGAGAAGTTATATTGACGGGGAACAGATGATGTAGGTGGCAACAAATGCGGAAAACCGTCTACATATGATATGGGGTTTCCTTCTGTATTCTCTTGCAGGGAGACACAAGGTGACCAAATCTGCGTACGTGGAGTTATTTCCCCTTAGTTGTTTTTGAACCGTGACCGAGTACCTTTCAATATGACGACAATATACAATCTCCTTAGCTGGCACGAAGACAAAATTTTAATAGAAATATAATACATTAAGATAACACATGCTGGAATGGCCTGTGTTATTGACAACTAAATATTACTAACATTTGTATTCTCCCCAGCCAGTAACATAATTAACTAAACATTACAAACCTCTATCTGCTCCCCATCCAGTAACATAACAAGTACTGCTCATCAAGTCCATGGTGTCTTTCGCCAGTCCAGGGTATTGGTTGAATGTAATCATTAAACGTAACCTTTTTCTTAAGCTTAATGATTGCCAGATCATGTAGAACGTCACCGTCATAATCAGGATGCTACAAAAACATACACACACGATTATAACTAGTAGTTTTAAAAATGATTAACCGTATAGAATTACACTATTATGATAGTCATCATAAACACTTTATCATTATTTCCATCATATTACACTGTTTCATCATCTTCGCCTAACACTGGAATAGTATCGCCTTCCTGATCTGGGCAATATAACCATTGGTGAGGTATCCAGATCGGGACCCGGTTTGACGAATTTTAAAGCATTGTTAGATTTAAGGAAAATCTCAAACAGGGGAATCGTTTACTATTCACATGCCCGGGTTCCTATGTATGTGGTATGTGTGACTGGTGTCAAATTACGTTAAAATACCCGAAACTCAGTTATAAGTCGTAAAAAATCTAGTATATATCTGGTACATACACATCTTTATCATTGTTGTAATATCTGATATCGCTGATGTAATAAATGATTTACATGTTATAATGTATGATATACCTGATGTAATACATGATATAGCTGTTATAATGTATGATATACCTGATGCAATAAATGATATACCTGTTATCATGTGTGACATACCTGCTATAATGTACAGTATATCTGATGTAATAAATCATATACATGGTATAATGTGTGATATACCTGGTGTAATAAATGATGTACCTGTTATAATGTATGATATTCTTGATGTAATAAATAATATACCTGTTATAATGTATATCTGATGTAAAGAATGATAAACCTGTTGTAATGTATGATATACCCGATGTAATAAATGATATAACTATCATAATGTATGATAAACCTGCTATAAGGTGCTGTATATCTAATGTAATAAATTACGAACCTGATGTAATATATAATATACCTAATGTAAGATTTTATATACTTAGTGTAATATATGATATAATAAGTGTAATAATTGATATACTTGATGACATCTAACTGATGATATACCGGGTGTGATATATGAAATACCTCATGTAATATATGAATTAACTGATATTATTAATGATAAACCTGATGTTATTTATGATATACATGATGTGATTTTTAATGTAACTGATAATATTTATGATATACCTGATGTATTATATGATATGCTTGATGTAATATATGATAAAGCTGATGTAATATACGATATAACTGATATTATTGATGATATACCTGATGTAATATATGACATATCTAATATGATGATGATATACCCGATGTGATATATGATATACCTCATGTAATATATTAATTAACTGATATTATTTATGATATAGCTGATGTAATATATGATATACATGTAGCTGATATTATTTATGATATATCAGATGTAAAATATGATATACCTGATGTAATATATAATATAATTGATATTATTTATGATATATCTGATGTAATATATGATATACCTGATATAATGTACGATACCTTTATATAATATATCATTTACCTCTATTATTTTCTTCACTTTTATCTTTTTTTCACATCTTTCCATTTTTTCGTTCTTTTTTCGGTCGTAATCCCCTACTACAACTCTTAATTGCCTTTTCCTTCAAATGAAAACAGTTTCACACACTAGTAAGAGATCTGTTAATTGTAAACACTAAAAAAGGAATATGAACCAATACTTATAACGAGGTAATTTGTATATACATGAAATACTGGCTCTTAGAGTTCAATATACATTCTATATACCTGAGTTTTCAGCAATTAAATGGTAAAATTAAATGGTGACACGCAACTCTGATTAGTGATGTAATTGATATCTAAATTCCATAGTTCAAACCAAAACAGGGAGAAAAAGAAGGCAAGTAAGGGGACAAGCCGAAGTGAAAACCCGAATTCTGGAACTCTAAATTTAACGGAATACGCATGACTGGAAAAAATAACACTGACTGGTTTGTAAAATGTGCCCCAATGAGTGTTATAAAAGTTTAACACCTTATTTAATCTATTCAATCTAATTCTGATAACAACTGGTAACAAATGTGTAGAACTGAAAGGAAGACTATCAACATAGGAGGTGATTGGAATGGAAGAATAAAGTAGACAAAACGAAGGAAACCACATTGATAGAAAGATAAAAAGATTTGTTATACTGTATATAATATTATAAATGAGGATGGGACAGAGAAGGTAAAAACAGCCGGCTTATAAAAGAGGCCCATTCTTTATTTTCAAAGCAAGAAAAGTCTGCGTAAAACGCACCAGAGAAGCAAGCACGTATTATTACGCAAAAACTCAGGTTAGGATTTACTTAACAATTACAGAGAGCGTCGGAGAAACAATAAATCACAGCAAACATGACAGTATCTTATTGACCAAACAAGCAAACATGCTTATATTCAAACATGATTTTACAATGCATTAAGTATATGTTAGAAACATTTCTGAATACACATAAATGTACAAAGTTGAGTAGGGATACGATAGTTCGTGTGACTTACTTGCATAGGCAGGTACATTGAGCCGCCGTCAGTACGGTATCGTCATTAAGAAGTGTACCGCCACACCAAAAGATTCCCCTGTACAGCAGATTCACCTGCCATGGCCACGCATCCTCGGCGGCATCTGTTCCTCCAACAATGGCAGGCGGCATGCCCAGACCATTGTCTTCGTCTTCCACTACAAGAAACAACAGGTTAATGAAGTACTGGTGGATTACTATCAATCTATATCGTTATGTCTTCTATTAAGACAGTGTAGCAGATTACAAAATTACTTCGGAAATGACGCGTTTCATGAAATAAAATGAATATTTATATTTCGTGAATGCATGGTAGCGTAACAGTCGTAACTGAAATGTTATATTGATAATGTAAATGTATTCATGTGATTCAAGATGATTATATTGACACCTATCAATCGTTTAAATAAAATAAAATAAATAAATTCCCCCCCCCCCCCCCCCCCCAAAAAAAAAAAACCTCTCATATATGTGGTATATCTTACCAGGAAGCTTAAGTCCCACAGCGAACCCACAGATGACCAGGACCAGCAGAACCAATTGTGTGTCCATGGCTTCTTCGAAGTAATGATAGTCAGCCGAAACTAGTATTTATATGTTCTAATCATCCCCTCCATCAACTTTGCTTCGGGCAAATCATATACATGTAAAAATGTACTGTCTGTAAGTGACAGAAAGTAGATATAATCTCTCAAGAGATATCGTAACGGAGTATAAGTCCATTATCACCAGTAAAATATATTGACACGGAATCGTCAGAACCCTACAGCTAAGTTGTAATACCTCTGAACTCAAAAATATCACAAGTGGATAAAAACTAAATCGGCCGGGAAAATTACAACGTGTGGCTTTGACCTCAATTTTTGGGCCGTACAAATACGTCAATGGTTTGATGTCATTTTGTTTTTTTGATAACATTCTCAGTGAAACAGGTTGGCCATTGCCAAAGGCCATGTGACGTCAGCCCATTCGAAATCGCAGATATAACATATATGCGTACATTTATTCTCAATGTCGTTACCATTACCACTCTTTCGTTTATTGTAGACAGTTGTGAAAACAATGAAATAATCTTGATCTATGTCTCATTACCACAGTTTTCATCTTTGAGTCATCATTACACAGTTAGTTTTCCTGAATCGACACAAGGTAGAAGTCAGCGGCTATATAAGGAAAAGAGAGAAAATTATTACAGCAATCAGTTTTTCGATACCCGCATATATTTACTTAATAAGCATCCTTATGCTACATTTTTGCAAATTAAAATATAAATACGTATACATTAATCTATGAGTATAACAACATTAAAACCACTGTTCAATATTTATATTTACATTGCATCACCATTTTCGCCAATTTTGAAAACTGAACCAACAAACAAATTACCGCCTGCTTTTTTTTCAATGTCACATGACAAAAAATCAGCTGATAAAATAGTGTGTTGAAGATGAACATGATTACCAGCACTTTTGTTTCTTTCAAACATATATTTCACGTTAAAAATATACAAGATAAATTTCTAAATTGTGAAACTGTAACAAAACTATTTCCCTGTGAATTGCGAAATCCTGTGACGTCTTATTCGCGGAAATTATAAGTGATGCAGTCAGCCGCCATGTTTAGCTGTAGAAATTGAACAGGCACGGATCGAAAGTAGAACTCGCGAAAAAACCTGGGATATTTTGAAGTGCCACCTGATTAATAGTGGAAACACTTCTCGGGATTGCTATTTGGTGATTGTCTGTAACCTCAGAAAAGCTATTAGTTGATTAGACAATCTGTGGAACCCGAGGAACAAGCTGTTTTAAACAACTTTCACTTTCACACTCAATGACCGGGTCCAGTCTAGCAGACGATAGAATGGAATTTTTGGTAAATTTGTTTTCGAATGATTTATTGATTCGGCATAAAAATAATTTTGCAGTATAATGAATCTCAATAAGAAACAATAATAAAAATTATTTCAAAAATATAATTTAATTGATCATATGAAGACCGGCTTATTAATTTTGGGACTTGTTTGATACGCAGTTATTAAATTCCTCTTTCTAGTATACACATGAATTATACGGTTTGTTTGTTTGTTTTTGTTTAACGTCCTATTAACAGCCAGGGTCATTTAAGGACGTGCCAGGTTTGGAGGTGGAGGAAAACCGGAGTACTCGGAGAAAAACCACCGGCCTACGGTCAGTACCTGGCAACAGCCCCACGTAGGTTTCGAACTCGCAACCCAGAGGTGGAAGGCTAGCGTTAAAGTGTCGGGACACCTTAACCACTCGGCCACCGCGGCCCCCATGAATTATACGGCTACATGCAGTATTTCTCTATTCAGTGCTTTGTGCAGCGTACCAAGTTACCTCCACGAAATATTGGAGTTATCCCCCTTTTCAAAATATATACAGTAGACATGATTCGAAAAGCTACTGAGAAAGGCAAATCCCCACCCTCCCTCCCCATTTTCACACATTTCCGCTTTGGGTCTTGCTTATTTATATTGCAGGCACGTTCTCCAATTTGTCAAGACTTCGAGCATGACATGCAGAGGTGCTGGCGGTATTTTTCTGGTAGACAACAGATTGCTCTGCTTTTTTGGAAAGTCTATATCATTTTACATCACATTTTAGTATCAGCTTTTGAGTCTGGAGGAATATCCTATTCCCAGTGTCCTCCAACTCCTTAGCTGTCACGTGTATATGTTTTTGCCATCATTCGCCATTTACTTGTACGTTTAGGACCAAGTAAAGGCCATTAGTAGTAAAGAAATGCTATCTTTGGTCATATTGTTTGTTTACATAAAACAGCTGTCTGTATTCCTTCACCCACCTGTTATGTGTATTAGTTATGTGTATGGCGTTATACACGTATTTGTGTTCTTTATTTATGTGTTATGCGTTATGTCTTATGTGTTATGTGTTGTTTTATACGTATGTGTATGTGTTATGTGTTATGTTTTATGATGACATAGTTTATATAATAAGTGTCTACAACACGAATTTTTATTTCCCCCTAACTCATGGGAAACACTTTACGTAATTTGTTAATAAGAAGGGTATAAATACGACAAGATGCATGCTTTTGATTCTGTCTCTTATTTCACGTACAAGAGATATTTCAAAGAAGGTAATGTGAGTTTACAGGGCACCGCTATAGATGTTTATACCATTTTTAGGTGTATTTCCATGAAATACATGAACAACCATTGGTTAAATTGTATTTGTTGGCAAAGGATTAATTGCATTATGGTTACTATGGTTACGCCATATTTAAACATCGTTGCTAAATTTGCTAAGGTGACACCGTCTGGACATTTTCTCTTTGTATTCTTCACAATATTAGCATATATATATATATCATTATTTTTCCAAATGTGATGCTTATGATATGAATAAATACGATACCAGGAACTTCCAGTTCTTTGAGGTTTCGTTAACTTTTCCCGTGTGCGCTTGTAAACATTTCACGGGAATTCGAATTACCGCAGGATTGAATTTTTATGTTACTAGTGATTAGAATGTAGTATTTCAACTGCAAACAACGCAATATGTAGAACATAATATCTGAGTATATGCGTAAATATAATTTAACACGAAAGTATTTGTAATTATGAAACCGTTGTTTATTGAAATGATCACCGGGGCACGGGGATGTGTGGTCCCAGTCATAAATGATAGGTATAATAATGACGTGTTCAAGTTTATATACCGAATTCATTCATTTTAACCCACGCCGAGCACGCTAATCTACCTGCATGTATATCTAGATCTATAGCTACTATATGGAACGTGATTTTTATGTTTGTAATTTTACAACAATTTCGCTTATCATATGCAGTTAAAGTTTCAGTTTAGCACTTAACCCTGTGTATAGAAAGTTGAGCCAAGGATAAAATGTCTGGCAACCACAGATTGGCCTGTATGTTATGAAGTGAAAAAATAGATATGTAGCCTGATAGGTAACTATCAATAAGAAATGTTGATATCAATTTCGTAAGTTCGATTGATTTTTTTTTTCAGGTAATAATAATAAACATGTAAACATTTAAGATTTTTGAGAATTTTTACTGCGAAATTCACCCATTTTCAAAATGGCTACCCTTGAGAAAATTTGAGCTGAAGGACCCAATTTTGTTTTTTGATTAGGTGTTATATAAGACCCTAAACTTTTGTTATAAACCATAATTGTCATATTGAATTCAAGAATTTGACTGAAATTCTCCAAAACGTTAACACTAAAGTCTATGGGGAAACAATTGGTTGGTTGGTCCCTAGAACATTAGTTCGGGGTGACTGTTAGATGTTGTCAGCTGGTGATCCCCTCCTCCTTTCTCAACGCGGGCTTGGGACCGGCTACGGCGTTAGCTATAGGTGTATCTATGTTGAGACGGTATATTGACAATGCAGTCGGATTAAACGGAATTGTATATATGTTGATACAGTATATTGGTAATGAAGTCCCATTTGACAGAGGTGTATATATATTGAGACGGCATATCGGTAATGTTCTCCCGTTTGACAGAGTTGTTCATATGTTGAGACGGTATGTTGAGACGGTATGTTGAGGCGGTATGTTGGAAATGCAGTCAGATTAAACAGAATTGTATATATGTTGAGACGGTATATTGGCAATGTAGTCCCGTGAGACAGAGTTGTTCATATGTTGAGGCGGTAGGTTGGTCATGTAGTCCCGTCAGACAGAAGGGTTAATTTGTATACATGTTGAGGCGGTATTATGACTTAATTGTAATTTATCGTTATTAATTTTGTGACAAAGCTCAAACATTGTATAACAAAGAACGAGATAGGGAAACAATAGATTTATTAAGGAATGTATACATCCGAAGATCAGGATTTGAATTTCTTGTCGTAATTGTACTCGATAAATATTTGTAATATGTGTACAATTCTCATCCACGTATGTAAATATATTGCGATCCAGTTATTCATATCATCTAATAGACGACTTCCACAATGATCATGTCAGAATATCGGGCCGACTATCACTGCGCCATTGAAACGTTCTTGTTCAAGAACGCTGATGTGGCGCAGCGGTATGAGCTGCGGGTATTTCTGGCTAGACGATTGGGTGCTGTACATCGTGAGTTCAAGGCCCGGTCAAGGCACGAGTCATACAAGCTTCAATAACGTAACAATGCAAATGATATTTACATCAGCATGTTGACATGGGAATGCAAGATCCTGCTACGAACACGCTCGCATTGTAATTCTCTAAATAATCTCAATGTTCTTAACATACACTTTCTATAAACTAAGATGGTTGGTGTATGTTATCAAAAATAGAAATATTACATCATGGTTAACCAACGGCTGCCTGTTTAAGTTCATATTTGATTTGTTGTATTACTCTCTACATGTTACCCAAGATCCAATCCCTGTGATAAGAGGTCTTCGCATACACGGTAGGCCCGACGTTACAGTCCGCGTTACCCCACGATACCGCTCCCGCATGTACCCAGGTACCATCCACCAAGCACTGGAGAGGACCGCCACTGTCACCCTGGGAAATACAACACCACCACCAGTTAATGACGAGTGTGTTTTTAAAAAATCAAGAAATTAATCTTTTATATCCAAAACAAAGCACAAATGTTACCAGCAGACACGGTATTCGTTATCCCTAGAGCCGTCAAGATTCCGGAGGGGAATCCTGCATATTAGGACAGATGACTCGAACAGAAAACGAGATGAAACATTGTAACGATACTGTAATATTACTATCTAACCAAGCGTATAGTAGTATTCATTAATCGTCATAGTATACATTCAAAATATTGCAAAAGACTACTTTTATGTAAAGAATAGTCTGTGTAATGATATGACCAATTTGGTACATATTAATTGATTATCTCAAAGGTAATGCATTTTGCCATTTGGTAATTCAAATAAATCGGTATTTAATTCTGAACTTACATAACAGGCGCCTTTTGGTTCCGAATCCGTACATATCATATCGTCAGTGACAGGATGGCCTTCCACGATGCCGGCCTGACACTGTTCATTGGTCACCACAGATGTTTGAAGTTCCTGAAGGATTCTCGCTGAACCCCATGGTCCTGTGGGGCGGATGATATATATCATTCAATGTTGCTACATTTAATGCTTTGGAAAATAACGTTTGTCCAGTTTGATTTCTGGGTAAATAGACAGGATATTTGAGATAAGACTAGGAAAATGCAATAATAAAATAAACGATGAAGCTTAGAAGTCGATTAAGGAGCCACATTGACGAGAAACATATGACGTAGGTGGCAACAAATGCGGAAACCGTCTTCATATGATATGGGTTTTCCTTTTGTATTCTCTTGCAGGGAGACACAATGTGACCAAATCTACGTTGAGTTATTGCCCCTTAGTTGTTTTTGAACTGTGACCGAGTACCTATCAATGTCGACAATATTCAATCTCCTTAGCTGACTAGAAGACAAAATGGAAATAGAAATGCAATACATTTAGATGACACATGTTGAATACCTTGTTGAATACCTTGTGCTACTGACAACTAAATATTACAAACCTTTTTATTGTCCCCAGCTAGTTACATAACTAACTAAATATTACAAGCCTTTATATTGTCCCTAGCTAGTTACATAACTAACTAAATATTACAAACCTTTATATTGTTCCCAGTCAGTAACATACCCACCTTAATATTAAAAACCTTTATATTCTCCAAAACCTGTTTATCTAACTAAATACTACAAAGCTTTGTATTCTCCCAAACCAGTATATGTAATTCAATACAACAAAGCTTTGTCTTTCCCTGCCTGTAAAATAACAAATTAAATACTACAAACCTATGTATTCTCCCCACCTAGTTACATAACTAGCTAAATATTACAAACCTTTGTATTCTCCTCCGCTAGTTACGTAACTAACTAAATATTACAAACCTTCATATTCTCCAAAGCCAGTAACATATGTTCATGTAACTAAATATTACTTTGTATTATCCCAAACCAGTATATGTAACTTAATATTAAAAACCTTTGCATTTACCCAAACCAGCATATGTAACTAAATATGACAAACCTTTGTATTCTCCTCAGCCAGTAACATTATTAAGTAAATGTTACAAACCTTTGTATTCTTCCCAGCTAGTAACATAACTAACTATAATGTTACAAACTGTTGTATTTTCTCCAGTCAGTAACTTACTTAAGTAAATATTACAAACCTCCGTCTGATCCCCATCCAGTAACATAACAAGTACTGTTCATCAAGTCCATGGTGTCATTCGCCAGTCCGGGTATTGGTTGAATGTAAAGATTAAACTTCACCTTTTGCTTAAGCTTCATGATTGCCAGATCATGTAGAACGTCCACGGTCATAATCAGGATGCTACAAAAACATACACACACGATTATAACTAGTAGTTTTAAAAATGATAAACCGTATAGAGTTACACTATTATGATCCTCATCATAAAACACTTTATCATTATTTTCATCATATTACACTGTTGCATCATCTTCGCCTAACACTGGATTAGTATAGCCTTCCTTATCTGGGCAATATAAACATTGGTGGTTATCAGATCGGGACCGGTTTAACGAATTTGAAATTATTTTTACATTTAAGGAAAATCTAAAACAGGGGAATCGTTTACTATCCACATGCTCAGGTTCCTATGTATGTGGTATGTGTGACTGATGTCAAATTACATTAAAACACCCGTAACTCGGTTATAAGTCGTAAAAAATGAGTATATATCTGGTACATACAAATCATTATCTCTGATATAATATATGATACACCTGATGTAATAAATATTATACCCGTTATAATGATTGATATACCTGATGTAATAAATAATACACCTGATATAATGTATGATATACCTGATGTAATATATGATATACCTGTTATAATGATTGATATACCTGATTTGATAAATAATAAACCTGTTATAATGATTGATATACCTGATGTAATAAATATTATACCTGTTATAATGTATTGTATACATGATGTGATAAATGATATACCTGTTATAATGTATGATAAACCTGATATTATAAATGATATACCTGTTTTAATGTATGATATACCTGATGTAATATATGATATACATGTTCTAATGTATGATATACCTGATGTTATGAATGATATACCTGTTATAATATACAGTATATCTGATGTAATATATGATATACATGTATCTGTTATAATGCATGATATACCTGATGTTATGAATAATATACTTGTTATAATGTATGATATACCTGATGTTATAAATAATATACCCGATGTCACATATTATATACCTGATGTTCTAAATGATATACTTGTTATAATGTATGATATACCTGATGTTATGAATGATATACCTGTAATAATGTACAGTATATCTGATGCAATACATGACAAACCTGATGTAATATATGGTATTCCTAATGTAATATATGATATACCTGCTTTAATATATTATAACCCTGATGTAATATATGATACACTTAGTGTAGTATATGATAAACCTGATGAAACCTGATGTAATATATGATATACCTGATGTAATATATGATATTCTTGATGTAAGATATGATATACTTAGTGTCAAATTTGATAACCATGATATGATATATAACTGATATAACTTATGGTATACCAGATGTAACATATGGCATATCTAAGATAATTGATGATATACCTGATATAATATATGATATACCTGATGTAATATATGATAAACCTGAAGAATGACGTGCAGTAAGGGGCGATAACTCTGTTATCGTACCTTACGGAACGTAATGATAATACAAGCTAATTCGCCGATTTTGCCGGATATAATAGCGGTTTAGAGACGGAAAAAAAGACTCATAGGATTAAGCTTTTTTTTCCACCATTGTAAAACTAGGCTCGATCTAGGTCTGGATGTATTTGGTATCCCTGTGCATTTTTTCTTTTATGAAATATTTTGGGTCAAGCATGCCAAAATCGACATTTTAACTCAGAGGTTCTATTTAAATCCTCCTTAAAATTCCCCACAAAAAAATCCAGAAACATATATGATGCACATATAAATAGATAAATATTTCCTGAAGAAAATGGTCTGTTTAGTTTTTCGATATCTTTAACAGAACGGTCACAAGATTGTTTTGAAAATTGCCTATCTTTTCGACCTTCTCATTATTTTCCCACTCGACTGGGGTATTTTCCTATATATAGACCGACTGCTTTGATGACGTAAGACCGGGCGTTTTCTTCCGTTTAGAACGGTTGAACAGATGGACCGTATCAGCATACAAAGTTATTAGCATTAAAATCATTACGAATCAGCTGGTTTTATATTTGTTTTGGGCAAGTCATCTTGATGATGACTTTCAAATCCTGCATTAACATCAACAGGTCCGTTTATCTTGATGGTATGAAGTTTATAAGTAATAGAAATTATAAATACAACTGGTTTGGTCAGTTTGTCCACATAAATAAAGGAAAACTATAGATAACGCGATTCTGAACTCATCGGGTATTGTCGCTGAAATGATTTCCCGCGGACACCGCTTACACGTTCAACTCAAGGCTTTAGCTGCAGTCTAAGTGAGTTGTACTACATTTTCCCGTCAGGACCAGGACTTTTTAATATTACATTGGAGGTCATAGGTGTTCAACTATGACCAAACGTGTTGCTTGACAAGACCAGTATTCATCGTCAACCCAGATCAGCGTTCTTTTCGATAACAAATGAAACTCGCGTAAGCTTCGAATAGGCCTACTGTAAATGTCATATGTACGTTTTAGAGACAGGCGATGCTTAAATATGTAACATTTAGTTTCTTTATACGTTTGTTTAATGAAATTACGGTTTCGTTAGGTGATGAATGTTTAATTTTTGATATCTTGATCATCTGATATTTGTTTATGTCGAGTAGCAACGTTTCGAGAAACATATCACATACATATATTAGCTTACGATGACACAAACATTCAAGGAACTACTGTACATGTACTTCAGTACACACTAGCAGTATATTGAACATTAATATATAGTAATAAATAAATGAAGTAAATTTTCAAATTTATTTGCCTCAAATACCATACAACATATTTAAACCTTTCACTTTCATGCACCGAAGAAAATGATACTTATTTTTTTCAGAAAACAGGCAAACTAGTGTACACTGCTGTCTTATAAGAAGTTTAAAACATTTATTTGAAATGAAAACATTGTTTATTTTGCTTGGTAAGCTTCATTTTCATAAATTATTGCTCAAATTTCTGGATGGTATGTTGACAGACAGGCCTCCTGCATGTTGTGTAGCGGTAGTCACTAACTACTACAAGGATACCCTGCCTCAAACTGACTCTGGCTATTCACAGGGTGATAAACCAAGTTAACAAAGCAAATATATGTAAGGGTAAGAGATAATTGCCACTTAAATTTCAGCAACTGGGCAAACTGGTGTACACTGCTACCTGATTAATGGTAGATAAAAGTTATCTAAAAATATAAACATAATATATCATGAATGGTTAAACTTCGTTTACATAAATTATTGTAAAATTTCACATAAATCAATTTTAAACTTGGTAATTACATAATTTTCATCGTAGATGGAAAAAGGGAGATAACTGCCTCACCTGTTCTTGATATTAAATTAATTAATGTATTAATGCTTTTCAGATAATTTCTATTCATGTTCGATCAATTATCGATATGATGATGATCGATCGTGAACTCATTTCAATGGAATGGCTTTGTCAAACAAACAAACAATCTTCCTTCTCTCATTTGTATCATTATGTTTTACTCGGAAATTAATACAAAAATGTGATTTTCCTCGCGCAAGTTTGATTTATTAACAATTTTCTCCAAGATTAATATTTGGCGAGTGGATTCCAATGAAATCCTGGCTATTTCTATCTGAGCGAGTTAATCCCTATTTTTCGAGGATATTTGTCCAAATTAAGATATTGTCTGTTTGCAATGACCGCCATTTCCTAGCCTCTGATTGGTACAAATTAAGATATATTCTTATTTTAATGAAATTGGATATGTAGGTAAATCATGACACACTGGTCCCTTTGTTAACCTCATTTAGATATTGTCTGATTTCAATGAAATATGGGTATTGTGGGACAGCAAATTCAACTTGATGGGTTTCATTTCCTTGGCAGCAACACAGTTTTACTTATTTTTGTTTAAGGTCCTATTAAAAGCCAGGGTCATTTGAACATTTAAGGACGTGCCTGGTTTTGGTGGTGGGGAAAGCTGGAGTACCCGGAGAAAAACCACCGACTTACAGTCAGAACAAGTCAATGCCCCACGTCGGTTTCGAAATCGCAACCTTGGGGTGGAGGCCTAGTGATAAAGTGTTGGACACCTAATCACTTGACCTCCGCGGCCCAACAACACATAGTCTTCTCATTGGTTGAAATTAAGATATTGAGTGGTTTTGATGAAAACTGCTGACACAGAGTTATTGCCCCTCACTCCGCTTCATTCTTTCTGTGACATCCTTTAGGATATGATATAACTTATATAATTTATGATATACCTTGTGTAATATATGATATACCTGATATAATATATGAAACCTTGATGTAATATGTTATATACCTTTCTTATTTTCTTTACTCTTATCTTTTTTTCACCTCTTGTCTTCTTTTCGTTCTTATGTCGGTCGTAATCCCCTACTACTACTCTGTAATACTTTTTTCTTCAAAAGAAAACAGTAGTAAGAGGCCTGTTAATTGCATATTACTATAAAAGGAATATGAACCAATATTCATAACAAGGTCATTTTTATATACATGAAATACGGGCTCTTAGAGTTCCATATACATTTTATATACCTAAGTTTGCAGCTATTAAATGGTGACACTCAACTCTGATTAGTGGTGTAATTGATATATGAATAATTCCACAGTTCAAACTAAAAGAGGGAGAAAAAGAAGGCAAAGAAAGTGGCAAGCCGTAGTGAAAACCCGAATTCCTGAAATCTTAATTTAACGGAATAAGCATGGGTGGAAAAATAAACAATAACTGGTTTGTAAAATGTGCCCCTAAGCGTGTGACAAAATTTTAACAACTTACAGTGTAAGCTGTGTCGTGGACATTTCTGCAATACGTGCAAGAATACACGTGTCTTAACGAATTGATAAATACAATCTGTATATCTAATTCTGATTCTATAACGAATATGTCCGTGTAAAGTTCATGCAGAAAAGTATTTGTCAATTAACATAAAAAAATGCATAAAACAATTCTGAAGATGCCGCACATCAAAAACTTGAGAAAATGACTGGTAACAAATGTGTGGAATTGAAAGGAAGAATATCAACATAGGAGGTGATTGGAATGGAAGAATATAAAGTAGACAAAGCGAAGGAAACCACATTGATAGAAAGATAAAAAATATGTGTCATACTGTACATAATATTATAAATGAGGATGGGGCAGAGATGGTAAAATCAGCTGCAATTAATTGTAACAGCTTTTAAAAAGAGACCCATTCTTTATTTTCAAAGCAAGAAAAGTCTGCTTCAAACGCACCAGAGAAGCAAGCAAGACTTATTCCGCAACATTGCAGAAAGATAAAGCGAATTTGTCCTTATCATCTTAGTGGTCTGCCATTGAAGGATATAAGGCCATTTGTTTGAAAACTGAGGGCGTCGGAGAAACGATAAATCATAGCAAACACCACAGTATCGCATTAATCAAACTAGCAAACTGACTGATATTTAAGCATGATTTTAAAATGCATTAGATATATGTCAAAACATTTCTGAACAAACGTAAATGTACAAAGTTGGGTGGGGGTATGATAGTTCGTGTGACTTACTTTCTTTTGTGGACACAGTGAGCCGCCGTCAGTACGGTATCGTCATTAAGAAGTGTACCGCCACACAAAAAACTTTCCCCGTACTGCAGTTTCACCTGCCATGGCCACGCATCCTCGGCAGCATCTGTTCCCCCAACAATGGCAGGCGGCATGCCCGCACCATTGTATTCGCCGCCCACTACAAGGAACAACAGTTAAATGAAGTACCGATGGATTACTATGAATCTTCATCGTTATGTCTCCTATTAAGATAGCAGTGTAGCAGATTGCAAAACTACCTTGAAAATGAAGCGTTTCATGAAATAAAATGAATATTTATGTTTCGTGAATACATGGTAGCGAAACAGTCGTAACTGATATGTTATATTGATAATGTATACATATTATTATATTGACACCGATCAATCGATTAATAAAATAAAATAAAGAAATAAAAAGACCCAAACAACAACGAAAACAAACTTAAAATATATCGTATATCTTAACAGGAAGCTTGGCTCCCACAGCGAACCCACAGGATGCCAGGGCCAGCAGAGCCAATTGTGTTTTCATGGCTTCTTCGAAGTACTGATAGTCAGGCGAAACTGGTATTTATATGTTCTAATCATTCCCCCCATCAACTTTGCTTCGGGCAAATTATGTAACAAGGTACGGTCTGTAAGTGACACAAAGTAGATATAATCTCTGAAGAGATATCGTAACGAGGTATAAGTCCATTATCACCAGTGGAATATATTGTCACGGAGTCGTCAGAACCCTACAGCTATGTTGTAATATCTCTGAATTAAAAAATATCACAAGTGGATAAAACTTAATCAGCCGGGAAAATTACAACACGTGGTTTTGACCTCAATTATCGGGCCGTACCAATACGTCATGATCACTGGTTTGGTGTCATTTTGTTTTTTGATAATATTCCAAGTGAAACAGGTTGGCCATTGTCAAAGGCCGTGTGACGTCAACCCATTCTCAATGTCGTTACCATTACCACTTCACAGTTAATTGTAGACGGTCGTCATTTGATTGTTCTATCTCAAGTTGTGAAAACAATGAAATGATCTTAGTTGATGCCTAATGACCACAGTTTTCATCATTACATAGTAAGTAGTCCTGAATCGACACAAGGTAGAAATCAACGGCTATATAAGGAAAAGAGATAGAGAATTATTATAAGAATCAGTTTTTCGATACCCGAAAAGATTTTTTGCAAATTAAGATATAAATACCTATACATTAATATCTGTTTTAAGCAATTAAGAGTACGATTATAACAACATTAAAACCATTGTTCAATACTTATATTTACATTGCCTCACCATTTTCGTCAATTTTGAAAACTGAACCAACAAACAAATCACCGCCTGTTTTTTTTTTAATGTCACATGACAAAATATCAGCTGAAAAAACAGTGCGTTGAAGATGAACATGACTACCAGCACTTTTGTTTCTTTCAAACATATATTTGACGTTAAAATATACAAGATACATTTCTAAATTGAGAACCTGTAACAAAACTATTTCTCTGTGAACTTCGAAATCGCGTGTCGTCTTATTCGCGGAAATAATAAGCGATGCCGTCGGCCGCCGTGATTAGCTGTGAAAATTGAACAGGCAGGAATTGAAAGTAGAACTCGCGAAGAAATCTGGGTTATTTTGAAGTTTCTCTTGATTGGAAGTGGAAACACTGCTCGGGATCGCTATTTGGCGATTGTCTGTAACCTGAGAAAAGGCATTATTTGATTCGACAATCTGTGAAACGCGAGGAACAAGCTGTTTTAAACAACTTTTACTTTTATACTTAATGACCGGTCCAGTCTAGCAGACGATAGAATGACATTTTTGTGTTGTCGAATGACTTCTTCAGTCGGCATGAAATACTTTTGCAGTATAATGAATTTCAATAAGAAACAATAAACACATTTTATGACAATTTCAAACAGACACAACGTAGTGTTTGTGTAATTCTCCATCAAGCGATTCCTCATCGTAAGCGGCCATATTTTTTTTACAGAAAATAGTTGTCTGCATTCCTACACCCACTGGGTCGGGGTACTGGGTAATAAGGCGTATGGTAGCAACTGCCTTTCAGAACGAATGTAAATATATGTGTATGTGTTAGGTAAATGTATTATGTATGATACGTTATGTATTATATGTGTTTTGTGTGCGTATAATGTGTTATGTGTATGTGTTATGTGTATGTGTTATGTGTATGTGTTATGTGTATGTGTTATGTGCTATGATGGCATGGTTTATATAATAAATGGCTACAGTACGATTTTTCATTTCCCCCTAATTCATGGAAAACACTTCCCGTAATTTGTATTCATAGCTAAATATATAAGTGACAAGATGTATGAAACGTTTTATGATGAAAATCATAAGAATAGGAAATATCAGAGCGATTTACTACATTAATTCGATATCTTTTCACGGCTACGATTTTGAGGTAAAAATATCGATGGAAAATGCAAAAACAGCACACAGTTAAAGTGATAAATGCTGGCTTCAGGTATGTTTATATAATTTGAACGGTAAGTGAACAATAAAAGCGTTATTTTTATAATTACACCCCAAGGTTTACATCCATACCTTTGAAGAATACTGTTTTACTTGGCTCTCGGATATTGGCCGTTTAAGATAAGTTAGAAACTATGTTTGCATATTTCTCCCGCTTGTTTCTATTAACAATATTTTCTTGAGTCGTATAGCACAAAAGGTTCTTACTGAAGTTCGATGTCACCGTTATGTCACTGGTGCGAGTCCGATAGGCGCCGAAATATAGTCGACTTGTTAACGACATGTGATAGGCTATAACATTGGTTATTGATGTTGGTAAAGAGTGTCATGGACAACATTGTTCGAATTAAGAGGCTTAATACATTTATTTTAATAATTTTACTATTACATGCAAGCGGAAGACGATAACCCAAGGGTCGAGTGCTAGGAGTATTGGATCGGAAAACACCCCACTCTCCCCTCCAAGGACAAAAATGGATATCATCGCTTTCTTTATTCGCCGATGCCCGAAATATATACGGTACCTTTGTTAGTGTTTATCGAGTTATACCCTCTATACTGTCTATAATGTATATACTTTCTGTTCTGTCTATAATGTTTATACTGTCTATAATGTCTGTACTGTCTGTTCTCTAATATTTATCACGACAAATACTGTAATGTCTATCACAACAAATATTCTAATGTCTATAAGGACAAATATTTTAATGTCTATTCCGACAAATACTCTATTGTCTATCAAGGCAAATACGTTAATGTCTATCATGACTCATAATCTAATGTCTATCTTGATAAATACTCTAGTGTATATCACGACAAATATTATAATCTCGAATATGAGAAATACTCTTATGTCTCTCATGACTAATTATCTAATATATATCATGACAAATACTTTAATGTCTATCATGACAAATTTTCTAATATCTGTCATGACAAATACTCTAATGTCTATCACGATAAATACTCTAACATCTATCATGACAAATACTCTAATGTCTATCACGACAAATACTCTAACATCTATCATGACAAATACTCTGTCTATCGAGATATATACTTTGATTTCTATCCTGACATATAATCTAATGTCTATCATGACAACTACTCTTATGTCTATCATTACAAATACTCTAATGTCTATCATGGCAAATAATCTAATGTCTATCACGACAAATATTATAATGTCTATCATGACAAATACAGTACTGTCTATCATGACAAATACTCTAATGTCTATCATGACTGGCCCCATGGTTTCTCCATCTGCTTCTGCTTTTGCTTCTGAACCATAAAACCAATATATTTTTATTCTCATTGTCAACTACATGTGTCCACTCATTTACTGGCCAGTGTGCCTGGTCCCTGATTATCTTGTGAAACTGCAACCTTATCCTATCGAGATGTTTACCCGAAGCCTTGTCATTGTTCTAATCTATCCTGGAAAACAGGAACATACTGGTTTCTAGCACAAACTTATTTCTAAAAGGAAATAATCGCAATAACACGTCAATCAATCAATACAAGCAAGGACTTCGTTGCAAAAATGGGTCAAAGCAAAAGTGAAACTAAAGAACGGGAGCTATGCATTACCCTGCGATCAGTAAGGCGACAGTTTCAGTTTATTTCAATGCTTACCATACATCTTTTTTTTTAGCCATCAAAACGCATCTCATGTTTCCCTTTTCGCCATTTTGTACAAATTAAACGGACTATCGAACGCTTGTTGAAGACGTGAATTTGCCTATCATTTGTAGGTTTTCGTTTACTTTGTCCAATATATACGTCATTTACAGCACAGCCATCTTAGTTTGGTTGACATGATCTTAAAAGAAAAAAAATAATAACGCCAGTAAAAATATTATTCAGAGAGGCAGCAAGTATCTCTATGTTAGAAACGTTGTTAATATTATTGATAGGTAAAATATTTTAACTTCCATGATTTTTATGTTCCTTCAAGTGAAACAGATTCTATTTTTCGTTATGTTTATTTCCATTATGTTTTATTCTATTCGAAGGTAAAACAAAAAATATTTCCACTATGGTTTATTTCCCGTATGATTTATCTCGATTATGTTTTAAGAAGAAATTGTTTTTATTTCAATTATGTTTAAATTCCATTATGATTTAGTTCCATTATGCGCTTTTTTCCTGATGCTTTATTTGAAATGTGTTTTATTTCTCTAAGATTTATTTCTCTGGTGTTTTTTTTTTTTCATAATGATTTCTATCCATATTTTGTTATTTCCCTTATATTTTATTTCTCTTATGCTTTATTTGTCTTATGTTTTGTTTTCATTATGATTTATTTTCTTTATGTTTTATTTCCATTTTGTTTTATTTCCCTTTTGTTTTATTTCCTTCATGTTTTATTTCCCCTATGACTTAGTTCCATTAATTTTAAAGGAGAAATTGTTTTCATTTCCATTATGTTTTATTTTCCTTGTGATTTATTTCCCTTGTGATTTATTTCCCTTGTGATTTATTTCCAATTTGTTTGAAGGAGAATTATTTTTATTTCCCTTATGAGTTAGTTTCATTTTTTTACGGATAAATTGTTTTCATTTCCAGTATGTTTTATTTTCCTGATGATTTAGTTCCATTATGTGATATTTCCCTTATGATTTATTTCCAATTTGTTTGAAGGAGAATTTTTTTTTTCCCTTATGAGTTAGTTTCATTTTTTACGGATAAATTGTTTTCATTTCCAGTATGTTTTATTTTCCTGATGATTTAGTTCCATTATGTGATATTTCTCTGATGATTTATTTCTCTTGTGTTTTATTTCCCTTATGATTGATTTCCAATATGATTTATTTCCATTATGTCCTATTTTCATTATGTTTGTTCCCTTATGTTTTATTTCCCTTATATTTTCTTTCTCTTGTTTTATTTCCATTATGTTTTATTTCCCTTATGTTTAATTTCCATTATAATTTATTTCTATTATGAATCATTTCCATTATGATTAATATCTTCAGTATAAACCTTCGCATATACCAATAACTATGAAAAGATTCTTTCCCTAACATAATAAAATATTGGAATTTATTAGAAATTATGTTTCAGAATCGCCACCATTATTACTTTTTAAAGGTGATTTAAATAAAATAACTGATTTTGATAAAAAGATGTTGTTAAACTATTAAACACTGTAATTCAATGTATGACAACTAAGAAACAGTGTGAGTTAACCTGAACGATGACACATTCTTATCCCTTAACAAAATAAAAATAAAACATTAAAATTACAACATAATTGAAATTAGACATAAGTGAAAGTAAATGATATGGGAAATGATATTTATTTTACTAACAACAAATGGAGTAGAGAAAATGTCTCGAATTGTTCAGAAATAAAACACGCAATCCTTGGTCTATAGATGGACTAGTCCATATTTGATTCATTAGAGCGGGTGTCCTATCTACTCAACAGCTGCCTTTGCATTATGTTTTATTTCACTTAAGTGGAAAAGATTTTCTCTTAAGATGAATAAAATTAATTTCACTTAGGCCTGACAACGCAAATTAAAAAGCTTTCACTATTGAAAAAAAACAACAAAAAAACATATCATTTTTTCAAATGGTTTGGATATGTTCCTGCGATAAATAGATATCTTCCGATCACCGTTTCCAGGAAGTGGCAGCATATACTTTTATTCTGTTCTTATTTTTACTACATACAGATGACTTCATAATGCATTAATTGAATTTCGTTTACATTTTTGTAAAATCTTGCTTATTCCATTGTTTGAAAATTGCTGAACTGCAACAATCGGGTATTCAGACGGAACAATTTGTTTCTATACCCTGCGTCGCAACCTATACTACAATTAGTGTATCTATACGCATCCAACAAATTTATCTTTTTTTTCATACACATGTAGAAATAGGTTTTTATTATTATACAGTGGTCTTTGAGAACCCCACGGACCGGTTTGCATTGTAACGGAAGATAACATTGAGGTAATTGTGCATTTATAATATATAACTACAGTTGATGGAAACCTGTTGTATGGGATAACTTATTTGTTTTTATACAAGAGATGTAGTTATAATTGTGATAGTAATCAAATTAAAAACAATACAGATTAACACACTGTTTTATGCTTGATTACGAGTATTTTAAAGCACGAGTATTAAAAAAAAAAAAAAAAATCTTGTGAAATAATACTTGACTTTCGTTGTCCCGTCGCTTGACAGGGGCAGGCCAAGACCTTATATAACTTCATACATTCAGTGTATGTTACATAAACATATCATTAGATCCTGCTAGCAAATCAAAGAACAAATGCGCATAGTATCAAATCCTCCAGATGAATGATTCTTTCTGTTGTAGATTTCATTAAACGAAACAGGTCTGTATACAAGTCAAACATATTTGAGTTTAATAGTTCATTATTTGTTTGTTTGCTTTATTTTTTATTTAAGACCTTTTTTAGTTTTTTCAATTTTGTTTAGTACATATGGATTATGGTTTTAGAAATAACACGCTAATTAAAATAATTCATTTACAGTTTTGTAAGAGATTGTTAATGTAGACTGGGTATGTACATGTTGTATTTGTAAGTGTATTGTGATTGAGGGTATTATTGTGTGTTTGTATGGAAGTATTTGGTATTTGGTCACGTGAGTGTTATGCTTCTCAGACTTGCCCAGTGACAAACGGACAGTATCACGTACCACAGACTTTACCCAGCACCCCTTTCGATCCGCATTTAGTCCTCAGATAACTCCCGCCACCAGTCACTCCTGACGCAGACTAGCAACAGTACAGTTGTCGGATACCTCTAGATCTGGTAACCAGTATTACCAAGATTGAGTTAGTATATATGGAAATCAATGAGACACTGTCTGCAAAGACGGTCGTCCACTCGGGGAGCCTGATAAGTGCATACATGTGTGAATGATCTACTTTCGTTTTGTCATTACAGTATTTTCTGTTTCTTATTTGTGTGTGGCAGTGGTGTTACATAAGGGGGACGAACCTTTGCTCTGCCTTTGAACGATTATAAACATTGGCCATACAAAGCGAGATTTTCCTTAAACTTTTTACAGAACATACAAATAATTCTCCCAGATACATCAATCGAAAAAGAAATCATCGTAAATCATCCTCGCAATCAGCAACAGATTCTTTACTCACCTCTGTGCTCCGAAGCAGATGGGCGCAGCCATTTTTGTTCTCGCAAAGCAAAATATGACATTAGCAAAGTAAATAGGTTCGACCCCCTGTTGTTGTAGGCTTTGGAAGAATCTGCGGTCTAAGCTTAGTCGTTATTTCACCCCGAGTCGATATTAAATCTTAGAAGGACTCTTAATGATATGGGCTATGGAGAAACAGGTTGATATCCTATTCAAATTGAAATCAATTGTAAAATGACAATGTTTTGGTATAATCTAGTTATTACTCATGATAAGCACTCTGGTACAATTTACAAAGTTATGTACAAGCTTCATGAAAATTATGTCATCAAATTTAAGTGGTTGCAAAACATTAAATATTATTTGGTAATTCTGGAATAAATCACTTATAGATCTTTCAAGAAACATGTTTTGTAAGCAAAATTTTACTGAAAAACTCAACGTTGCACGATCAATTTATCCAAAGATGGAATAATGACATAACGATATCTTCAAGAGGCGCCACCTATTTTATCTTTAAGAATAATTTCGGACAAGAACAATATTTGAAACGGCATGGGAAGAAGGATAGAGAATTAATAGCTAAACTAAGAATATCGAATTTGAAATTTCCCAATTAAACTGGAAGGTGGACAGGTATAGTGAGAGAAAACAGAGTATGTCCTCTCTGTAACATAGATGTTGGGGACGAATTTCGTTATCTATTCATTTGTAACCACAAACAGACTACTGCTCTGAGGAAAAATATATACGAATGTATCACTATAATCACCCGATCATCTTGAATTTGAAAGAAATGTTTTAAATTTGCAATACTGTTCTTCTTAGAAAAGTTAGCACATTTATGGAAAAGACATTTAAATTATTAAATATAATGTTAACTATGATAACTGTCTAAATATGTCATAATCATGAATTAAGATGCTTTTTTGATAGAAATTTGTATCATTATGGTACTTTTGATAGGGAACATCGTGCATTATTATGTATAATATTACTAATGAGCATTAAATTAATTGCCTCATGTATACAAAAATGCATGCATGTTGTTATATTGTAATGTGTCTAAGTGAATTTTGTGCAATGTCAATGTATTTACCATATTTTATACAAACATAATGTCTTAAGAACATGTGATTCACAGTATTTACCATATGTAAAAAGCTAATGTTTAAGAATATGTGAATTTTTGCTTTGTATCAATGAGATATCTTGTACCACACAAGGTGTGACTGAGTGAGAGTGAAAAAAAAAAAAAGAAAAAACCCAAAGACGGCGCGGCGCCACTTTAACTTTTTGTATGGCTCTCTCATCCGAGGAAAAAAACTATTTTAGAGAAGATTCATCGCTTTGTCGGACATAACAATCGCTTTAACTGAATAAAAATATTATATTGTAAAAGATGTATATGTTACGATATAAATTGTGATACTTGTTCTGTGATATATAGAGGATATTGAATGTTTTTTCCGTTTAATATAACAGATATTTCGATATTTAGTATACAAGTTGTGACGGTAATGAAGTCCTATTAGACAGAGGTGTATACATGATAGTAAGACGGTATATGAATAATGTAGTCCCGTGAGACAGAGGTTTATATATATTGAGACGGTATATCGGTAATGTAGTCCCATTAAGCTGAAGTGTATATATGTTGAGGCGACAGTTGGTGATGTAGTCCCGTTAGACAGATGTGTACATTTGAATACATGTTGAGACGGTATTATGATTGTAATTTATCTTAATTATTTTCGTGACAAAAGTTCAAACGTTGTAAAAGAAAACACGAGATAGTAAAACAATAGATTTATTAAGGAATGTTTATATACACCTTTTTGATTATGTATATAAAAACAATGCTAAACGTAACAGCGCAAATAATATTTACATCAGTATGTTAACATGGAAATACAGGATTCTGTCACGAACACGCTGGCATTGTAAGTCTCTAAACCTTCTTAATGTTCTGAGCATACACTACTTCACAGTTCCTATAAACTAAGATGGTCGGTGTAGGTTATCAACATATAGAAATGTTACATCATGATCACCCAACGACTGCATGTGTAAGTTCACATTTGATTTGTGGTATTACTCTCTACATGTTATCCAAGATCCAATCCCTATGATAAGAGGTCCTCGCATACACGGTAGGCCCGACTCGACAGTTCTCGTTACCCCACGATACCACTCCCGCATGTACCCAGGTACCACCCACCAAGCACTGGAGAGGACCGCCACTGTCACCCTGGGAAATACAACACCACCACCAGTTAATGACGGATGTGTTTTTAAAAAAATCAAGAAATTAATCTTTTATATCCAAATATAAAGCACAAATGTTACCAGCAGACACGGTATTCGTTATCCCTTAAGCCGTCAAGATTCCGGAGGGGAATCCTGCATATTAGGACAGATGACTCGAACAGAAAACGAGATGAAACATTGTAACGATACTGTAATATTACTATCTAACCAAGCGTATAGTAGTATTCATTAATCGTCATAGTATACATTCAAAATATTGCAAAATACTACTTTTATGTAAAGAATAGTCTGTGTAATGATATGACCAATTTGATACATATTAATTGATTATCTCAAAGGTAGTGCATTTCGCCATTGGTAATTCAAATAAATCGGTATTTAGTTGTGAACCTACATAACAGGCGCCTTTTGGTTCCGAATCCGTACAGATCATATCGTCAGTGACAGCGGGGCCTTTCACGATGCCGGCCTGACACTGTTCATTGGTCACCACATATGTTTGAAGTTCCTGAAGGATTATGGCTGAACCCCATGGTCCTGTGGAGCGGATGATATATATCATTCAATGTTGCTACATGTAATACTTTGGTAAATAACGTTTGTCCAGTTTGATTTCTGGGTAAATAGACAGGATATTTGAGATAAGACTAGGAAAATGCAATAACAAAATAAAAGATGAAGTCGACTAAGGAGCCACATTGACTTGAAACAGATGATGTAGGTGGCAACAAATGCGGAAAAATGCCTTCATATGATATGGGTTTTCCTTTGAATTATCTTGCAGGGAGACACAATGTGACCAAATCTACGTTGAGTTATTGCCCCTTAGTTATTTTTTAACTGTGACCGAGTACCTATCAATGTCGACAATATTCAATCTCCTTAGCTGACTAGAAGACAAAATGTAAATAGAAATGCAATACATTTAGATGACACATGTTGAATACCTTGTGCTATTGACAACTAAATATTATAAACCTTTATATGTTCCCCAGCTAGTTACATAACTAACTAAATATTACAAACCTTTATATTGTCCCCAGCTAGTTACATAACTAACTAAATATTACAAACCTTTATATTGTTCCCAGCTAGTTACATAACTAACTAAATATTACAAACCTTTATATTGTCCCCAGCTAGTTACATAACTAACTAAATATTACAAACCTTTATATTGTTCCCAGTCAGTAACATACCCACCTTAATATTACAAACCTTTATATTCTCCAAAACCTGTTTATCTAACTAAATACTACAAAGCTTTGTATTCTCCTAAACCAGTATATGTAACTTGATATTAAAAACCTTTGTATTTGCCCAAACCAGCATATGTAACTAAATATGACAAACCTTTGTATTCACCTCAGCCAGTAACATTATTAAGTAAATGTTACAAAGCTTTGTATTCTTCCAAGCTAGTTACATAACTCACTATAATGTTACAAACTGTTGTATTTTCTCCAGTCAGTAACTTAATTAAGTAAATATTACAAACCTCCGTCTTCTCCCCATCCAGTAACATAACAAGTACTGTTCATCAAGTCCATGGTGTCATTCGCCAGTCCGGGTATTGGTTGAATGTATTGATTAAACTTCACCTTTTTCTTAAGCTTCATGATTGCCAGATCATGTAGAACTCCACGGGCATAATCAGGATGCTACATAAACATACACACACGATTATAATTAGTAGTTTTAAAAATGATAAACCGTATAGTATTACACTATTATGATAGTCCTCATAAAACACTTTATCATTATTTTCATCATATTACACTGTTTCATCTTCTTCGCCTAACACTGGATTAGTATAGCCTTCCTTATCTAGGCAATATAAACATTGGTGGTTATCAGATCGGGACCGGTTTAACGAATTTGAAATTATTTTTACATTTAAGGAAAATCTCAAACAGGGGAATCGTTTACTATCCACATGCTCGGATTCCTATGTATATGGTATGTGTGACTGGTGTCAAATTACATTAAAACACCCGTAACTCAGTTATAAGTCGTAAAAAATGAGTATATATCTGGTACATACAAATCTTTATCTCTGATATCATATATGATACACCTGATGTTATAAATATTATACCCGTTATAATGCATGATATACCTGATGTAATACATAATACACCTGATATAATGTATGATATACCTGATGTAATATATGATATGCCTGTTATAATGATTGATATACCTGATTTGATAAATAATAAACCTGTTAAAATGATTCATATACCTGATGTAATAAATATTATACCTGTTATAATGTATTGTATACATGATGTGATAAATGATATACCTGTTTTAATGTATGATATACCTGATGTAATATATGATATACCTGTTATAATGTATGATATACCTGATGTAATATATGATATACCTGTTATAATGTATGATATACCTGATGTTATGAATGATATACCTGTTATAATATACAGTATATCTGATGTAATATATGATATACATGTATCTGTTACAATGCATGATATACCTGATGTTATGAATAATATACTTGTTATAATGTATGATATACCTGATGTTATAAATAATATACCCGGTGTCACATATTATATACCTGATGTAATAAATGATAAACCTGTTATAATGTATAATATACTTGATGTAATAAATGATATACTTGTTATAATGTATGATATACCTGATGTTATGAATGATATACCTGTTATAATGTACAGTATATCTGATGTAATATATGATACACTTAGTGTAGTATATGATAAACCTGATGAAACTTGATGTAATATATGATATACCTGATGTAATATATGATATTCTTGATGTAAGATATTATATACTTAGTGTCATATTTGATATACATTATATGATATATAACTTATATAACTTATGGTATACCAGATGTAACATATGGCATATCTAAGATAATTGATGATAAACCTGATGTTATAAAGAATGACGTGCAGTAAGGTGCGATAACTCTATTATCGTACCTTACGGAACGTAATGATAATACAAGCTAATTCGCCGATTTTGCTGGATATAATAGCGGTTTAGAGACGGAAAAAATTGCTCAAAGGATTAAGCTGATTTTTTTCCACTATTGTAAAACTAGGCTCGATCTAGGTATGGATGTATTTGGTATCCCTGTGCATTTTTTCTTTTATGAAATATATTGGGTCAAGCATGCCAAAATCGACATTTTAACTAAGAGGTTATATTTAAATCCCCCTTAAAATTTCCCCCCAAAAATCCAGAAACATATATGATGCACATATAAATAGATAAATATTTCCTGAAGAAAATGGTCTGTTTAGTTTTTCAATATCTTTAACAGAACGGTCACAAGATTGTTTTGAAAATTGCCTATCTTTTCGACCTTCTCATTATTTTTCCACTCAACTGGGGTATTTTCCTATACATAGACCGACTGCTTTGATGACGTAAGACCGGGCGTTTTCTTCCGATTAGAACGGTTGAACAGATGGACCGTATCAGCATACAAAGTTATTAGCATTAAAATCATTACGGATCAGCTGGTTTTATATTTGTTTTGGGCAAGTCATCTTGATGATGACTTTCAAATCCTGCATTAACATCAACAGGTCCGTTTATCTTGATGGTATGAAGTTTATAAGTAATAGAAATTATAAATACAACTGGTTTGGTCGGTTTGTCCACATATATAAAGGAAAACTATAGATAACGCGATTCTAAACTCATCGGGTATTGTCGCTGAAATGATTTCCCGCGGACTTCACGCCGCTTACACGTTCAACTCAAGGCTTTAGCTGCAGTCTAAGTGAGTTGTACTACATTTTCCCGTCAGGACCAGGACTTTTTAATATTACATTGGAGGTCATAGGTGTTCAACTATGACCAAACGTGTTGCTTGACAAGACCAGTATTCATCGTCAACCCAGATCAGCGTTCTTTTCGATAACAAATGAAACTCGCGTAAGCTTCGAGTAGCCCTACTGTAAATGTCATATGTACGTTTTAGAGACAGGCGATGTTTAAATATGTAACATTTAGTTTCTTTATACGTTTGTTTAATGAAATTACGGTTTCGTTAGGTGATGAATGTTTAATTTTTGATATCTTGATCAGCTGATATTTGTTTATGTCGAGTAGCAACGTTTCGAGAAACATATCACATACATATATTAGCTTACGATTACACAAACTTTCAAGGAACTACTGTACATGTACTTCAGTACACACTAGCAGTATATTGAACATTAATATATAGTAATAAATAAATGAAGTAAATTTTCAAATTTATTTGCCTCAAATACCATACAACATATTTAAACCTTTCACTTTCATGCACCGAAGAAAATGATACTTATTTTTTTCAGAAAACAGGCAAACTAGTGTACACTGCTGTCTTAAAAGAAGTTTAAAACATTTATTTGAAATGAAAACATTGTTTATTTTGCTTGGTAAGCTTCATTTTCATAAATTATTGCTCAAATTTCTGGATGGTATGTTGACAGACAGGCCTCCTGCATGTTGTGTAGCGGTAGTCACTAACTACTACAAGGAGACCCTGCCTCAAACTGACTGGCTATTCACAGGGTGATTAACCAAGTTAACAAAGCAAATATATGTAAGAGTAAGAGATGATATTAAATTAATTAATGTATTAATGCTTTTCAGATAATTTCTATTCATGTTCGATCAATTATCGATATGTTGATGATCGATCGTGAACTCAATAGTGATTCCCAACACTACTGAATAAGTTGCGAAAGTTTCAAATAAAAAAAAAGTTATAGACAATTTCCTAAATTTGCTCGACATGGACCACTGACATTGTCTGACAAAGACACTGATACTGACTTTGAACTACGGGGGAATCTCGAAATATCATTTAAATGAAATGGCTTTGTCAAACAAACAAAAAATCTTCCTTCTCTCATTTGTATCATTATGGTTTACTGGGGAATTAATACAAAAATGTGATTTTTCTCGCGCAAGTTTGATTTATTAACAATTTTCTCCAAGATTAATATTGGGCGAGTGGATTCCAATGAAATCCTGGCTATTTCTATCTGAGCGAGTTAATCCCTATTTTTCGAGGACATTTGTCCAAATTAAGATATTGTCTGATTACAATGACATTTGGTATGTAGGTACATCATGGGACACCTGCTACTCTTGTAACCTCACTTTTACCCTTTTTTTTAAAACAAAATGACCGCCATTTCCTAGCCTCTGATTGGTCCAAATTAAGATATTTTCTTATTTTAATGAAATTGGATATGTAGGTAAATCATGAAACACTGGTCCCTTTGTTAACCTCATTTAGATATTGTCTGATTTCAATGAAATATGGGTATTGTGGGACAGCAAATTCAACTGCATGGGTTTCATTTCCTTAGCAGCAACACAGTTTTACTTTTTTTTGTTTAAGGTCCTATTAAAAGCCAGGGTCATTTGAACATTTAAGGACGTGCCTGGTTTTGGTGGTGGGGAAAGCTGGAGTACCCGGAGAAAAACCACCGACCTACAGTCAGAACAAGTCAATGCCCCACGTCGGTTTCGAAACCGCAACCTTGGGGTGGGGGCCTAGTGATAAAGTGTTGGACAACTGATCACTTGACCTCCGCAGCCCAACAACACATAGTCTTCTCATTGGTTGAAATTAAGACATTGAGTGGTTTTGATGAAAACTGCTGACACATAGTTATTGCCCCTCACTCCGCTTCATTCTTTCTGTTACATCCTTTAGGTGTCACCCCACTAGTATATGATATAACTGATATAATTTATGACATACCTTGCGTAATATATGATATACCTGATATAATATATGAAACATTGATGTAATATGTTATATACCTTTCTTATTTTCTTCACTCTTATCTTTTTTTCACCTCTTGTCTTCTTTTCGTCGTTTCGTCGGTTGTAATCCCCTACTACTACTCTGAAATACTTTTTTCTTCAAAAGAAAACAGTAGTAAGAGGCCTGGTAATTGTATATTACTATAAAAGGAATATGAACCAGTATTTGTAACAAGGTCATTTTTATATACATGAAATACGGGCTGTTAGAGTTCCATATACATTTTATATACCTAAGTTTGCAGCTATTAAACCTTCCTGGTGACACTCAACTCTGATTAGTGGTGTAATTGATATATGAATAATTCCATAGTTCAAACTAAAAGAGGGAGAAAAAGAAGGCAAAGAAAAGGACAAGCCGTAGTGAAAATCCGAATTCCTGAACTCTAAATTGAACGGAATATGCATGGGTGGAAAAAATAAGCAATCACTAGTTTGTAAAATGTGCCCCTATGCGTGTGACCAAATTTTAACACCTTACAGTGTAAGTTGTGTCGTGGACATTTCTGCAAAACGTGCAAGGATACACGTGTCTTAACGAACTTATAAATACAATCTATATATCTAATTCTGATTCTATAACAAAGATATGTCCGTGTAAAGTTCATGCAGAAAAATATTTGTCAATTAACATAAAACTAACATCGAGAACTTGAGAAAATGACTGGTAACAAATGTGTGGAATTGAAAGGAAGAATATCAACATAGGAGGTGATTGGAATGGAACAATAAAGTAGACAAAGCGAAGGAAACCACATTGATAGAAAGATAAAAATATGTGTCATACTGTACATAATATTATAAATGAGGATGGGGCAGAGATGGTAAAATCAGCTGCAACTGATTCTAACAGCTTTTAAAAAGATACCCATTCTTTATTTTCAAAGCAAGAAAAGTCTGCTTCAAACGCACCAGAGAAGCAAGCACGAATTATTCCGCAAAATTGCAGAAAGATAAAACGACTTTTCCCTTATCATCTAATTGGTCTGCCATTGAATGGATATAAGGCCATTTCTTTGAAAGCTGAGGGCGTCGGGGAAACAATAACTATTTAAACATGATTTTATAATGCATTTAATATATGTAAGAATATATCTGAATAAACGTAAATGTACAAAGTTGGGTGGAGATATGATAGTTCGTGTGACTTACTTTTTATTGTGGATACAGTGAGCCGCCGTCAGTACGGTTTCGTCATTAAGAAGTGTACCGCCACACCAAAAGCTTTCTCCGTACAGCAGTTTCACCTGCCATGGCCACGCATCCTCTGCGGCATCTGTTCCTCCAACAATGGCAGGCGGCATGCCCGGACCATTGCCTTTGCCGTCCACTACAAGGAACAACAGGTTCATGAAGTACTGGTGGATTACTATAAAGCTTTATCGTTATGTCTCCTATTAAGATAGCAGTGTAGCAGATTGCAAAATTATCTTTTAAATGAAGCGTTTCATGAAATAAAATTAATATTTGTGTTTCGTGAATACATGGTAGCGAAACAGTCATGCTATATTGATAATGTATACTGTATACATATGGCTCAACATTATTAGATTGACACCTATCAATCGATTAATAAAATAAAATAAATGAATAGAAAAGACCCAAACAAACTAAACAAACAAACAAAAAACTTTAAATATGTGGTATATCTTACTAGGAAGCTTGGCTCCCATAGCGAACCCACAGTTGGTCAGGGCCAGCAAAATCAATCGTGTGTCCATAGCTTCTTCGAAGTACTGATTGTCAGCCGAAACTGGTATTTATATGTTCTAATCATCCCCTCCATCAACTTTGCTTCGAGCAAATCATGTTACAATGTACGATCTGTAAGTGACACAAAGTAGATGTAATCTCTGAAGAGATATCGTAACGGAGTACAAGTCCATTATCATCAGTGAAAGATATTGTCACGGAATCGTCAGAACCCTACAGCTAAGTTGTAATATCTCCGAATTAAAAAATATCACAAGTGGATAAAACTTAATCGGCCGGGAAAATTACAACTTGTGGTTTTGACCTCAAGTATTGTGCCGTACCAATACGTTACTGGTTTGGTGTCATTTTGTTTTTGATAACATTCCAAGTGAAACACGTTGGCTATTGTCAAAGCCCGTGTGACGTCAATCAATTATCAATGTCGTTACCATTACCACTTCACAGTTAATTGTAGACGGTCGTCATTTGATTGTTCTATCTCAAGTTGTGAAAACAATGAAATGATCTTAGTTTATGCCTAATGACCACAGTTTTAATCATTACACAGTAAGTTGTCCTGAATCGACACAAGGTAGAAATTAACGGACATATAAGGAAAAGAGATAGAAATGCATAGAGATGCAAATTAAAATATAAATACATGTACCTATACATTAATCAATGTTTTAAGCAATTTGGAGTACGACTATAACAACATTAAAACCACTGTTCAATACTTATATTTACATTGCCTCACAATTTTCGTCAATTTTGAAAACTGAACCAACAAACAAATCGCCGCCTGCTTTTTTTAAATGCCACATGATAAAAATCAGCTGCAAAAATAGTGCGTTGAAGATGAACATGATTTCCAGCACCGTTTGTTTCTTTCTAACATATATTTGACGTTAGAATATGCAAAATAAATTTCTAAATTGAGAAACTGTAACAAAACTATTTCCCTGTTAACTTCGAAATCGCGAGACGTCTTATTCGCGGAAATCATAAGTGATGCAGTCGGCCGCTATGTCTAGCTTTGAAAATTGAACACGCACGAATCGAAAGTAGAACTCGCGAAGAAACCTGGGGTATTTTGAAGTTTCTCTTGATTGGAAGTGGAAACACTGCTCGGGATTGCTATTTGGCGATTGTCTGTAACCTGAGAAAAGGTATTAGTTGATACGACAATCTGTGAAACGCAAGGAACAAACTGTTTTAAAGAACTTTCACTTTTATACTCAATGACCGGGTCCAGTCTAGCAGACGACAGAATGGCATTTTTGGTGCTGTGGGATGACTTATTCAGTCGGCATAAAATACTTTTGCAGTATAATGAATTTCAATCAAAAACAATAAACACATTGTATGACCATTTCAAACAGACACAACTTAGTGTTTGGTGTTTATGAAAATCTCCATCAAGCGATTCCTCATTGTAAGCGGCCATATTGTTTGTTTACATGAAACAGCTGTCTGTTTTCCTACACCCACTGGGTAATTTGGCGTATGGTGGCAATTGCCTTTCGGAACGAATGTAAATATACGTGTATGTGTTATGTAAATGTATTATGTATTATGCGTTATGAATATGTATTGTGTGTATGTATAATGTGTTATGTGTATGTGTGATGCGTTATGTGTTATGTTTTATATGTTTGTGTTATGTGTATGTGTTATGTGTATGTGTTATGTGTATGTGTTATGAGTATGTGTTATTTGGTATGATGACATAGTTTATATAATAAGTGGCTACAACACGATATTTCATTTCCCCCTAATTCATAGAAAACACTTCCCGTAATTTGTATTCACAGCTAAATATATTAGTGACAAGATGTATGAAACGTATTATGATGAAAATCATAAGGATAGGAAATGAAAGAGCAATTTACTACACTAATTCGATATCTATTCACGAGTACGATTTTGAGGTACAAATATCAATGGAAAATGCAAGAACAGAACACAGTTATAGTGATATATGCTACCTTCAGGTTATGTCCATGTTTATATAATTTGAACGTTAGGTGTACAATAAAAGCGGTTTTTCAATATTTACACCCCAAGGTTTACATCCATACCTTTGACGATTACTTTTTTACTTGGCTATCGGATATTGGCTGTTAAAGATAACTTTGAACCTGTGTTTGCATATTTCTTCCGCTTGTTTCTATTAACAATATTTTCTAGAGTCGTATAGCACAAACGTTTCTTACTGAGGTTTGATTTGATGTCACTGGTGCGAGTTCGGCAGGCGCCGAAATATAGTCGACTTGTTAACGACATGTGATAGTTTATAACATTGGTTATTGTCTGTATTGTCTGTACTGTCTATACTGTCTATAATGTCTAATCTGTCTATACTGTCTATACTGTCTATAATGTCTATACTGTCTGTACTCTCTGTTCTGTCTGTAATGTCTATACTGTCTGTACTGTCTGTACTGTCTGTACTGTCTGTGATGTCTATACTGTCTGTACTGTCTATACTGTCTGTACTGTCTATATTGTCTGTACTGTCTGTACTGTCTATACTGTCTGTACTGTCTATATTGTCCGTACTGTCTGTACTGTCTATACTGTCTGTACTGTCTGTACTGTCTGTACTCTCTATACTGTCTGTACTGTCTGTACTGTCTATAATATCTATACTGTCTTTACTATCTTTACTATCTATAATGGATATACTGTTTCTACTGTCTGTACTGTCTGTACTGTCTGTACTGTCGGTACTGTCGAAAATGTCTATACTGTATATAATGTCTGTACTGTCTATACTGTCTATCTGTCTATACTCTCTGTACTGTGTGTACTGTCTGTACTGTCTATACTGTTTCTACTGTCTGTACTGTCTCTACTGTCTATACTGTCTATACGGTCTGTACTGTCTATAATGTCCATACTGTCTATACTCTCTGTACTGTCTTTAATGTCTATATCGCTGTAATGTCTGTACTGTGTGTGTAGTATTCGTGCACATCATGTATCTTATTCATCCACTCAGTAACGCATTCAACGTGTAAACAGTTTTTGTTATTATTCTAATATATTTTATTAAAAATAACAGAAACAATGTTAATGTACTGGAGTACATCTGGCCACTGATGAAGGAATAGGAAAGGAGATACGGTCATGTCTTATTTTAACCAAAACCAAGAATTATACATGTATAGCAAACAGCGAGACACACAGACCGTTACTTACATGTATGTACAGCATATAAATGTATGTATGCATACCCGAACAGTATTGTTGAAATAAATGTTAACTGGAGATCATTTAAATACCAAATAAGTCGATAAGTTCTTTAAATATGTCACTCCTTTTTTTCTGAAAATAGAACCATTTTCTCGGAAGCCCATTTGTCAGAGATAAAGAATTGTCTGCTAGATAAAATGAGGAAGGCGAGACATGTTTGTTTTTTAGATAGTTATGTTATTGTGTTATAAATCACGTTTAGATAAGTCAAAATACTCCAGTCGGATATACAGAGTGATATAGCATGTTTGCCGCTTTTCACTCTTTATAACGGAACATCAGAAGATACACAAGATGGAACATGGCTGCGAAGAGGTCATGAATGATGACTTAGCGTGCTGCTTACTTTCTATCGGCTATGAAACCGTAATACAACCATGTAAAAACAGTAATGACAAACATTTACATTTCGATCTAGATAAATAATGAAGATTAAAGACAGCGTTAATACTAATGTTACACACACATTCGAACCTACCTAATATGCCTCCTCTTTATAATATAAAAATCTGTTTACAAAGGTAACTTTTTCTGTATCCCTTTGAGTGGCTTCTATTAACAGGTCCGGTTCGGCTCTAGCTGCTTGTTGATTAAAAGTTCAGTTAAGAAAATACTATGCACCCAAGCCGGCATTAAAATGTATGTGTTTAGATTGAGGCGAAGGTTATAATGGTATACCAATGGGCTGTACGAAAGACAATATATAACATTACACATTTACTGGTGCTGAACGAACATCAATAACATAATGTCAAAGTATCATTATAGTTTATAGCAATGATTGTTTATTTACCGAATCCACACAGTGAGCATGTAGTATATACTCTAATGTCTATAACCACAAAATGAATACTCTAATGTCTATAACCACAAAATGAATACTCTGATGTCTATCACGACAAATACTCTAATGTCTATCACGACAAATACTCTTATGTCTATCATGACAAATACGCTAATGTCTATCCTGACAAACACTCTAATGACTATTATGACAAATACTTTAATATATATCAGGACAATTACTCTAATGTCTATCATGACAGGCCCCGTGGTTTCTCCATCTGATTTTGCTTTTGCTTCTGAACCATAAACTTATCCTATCGAGATGTTTACTCGAGATCCTTGTCATTGTTCTAATCTTTCCTGTAACATTAATCCTTCCCAGCAACAACATTGCCCTGTTCCGGAACGGAAACATACAGGTTTCTAGCACAACAGTATTTCTAAAATGAAACAACCGCAATAACTTATCTGTCAATCAATCAATACAAGCCAGGACTTCGTTTCAAAAATGGGTCAAAACAAAAGTGAAACAAAAGAACGGGAGCTATGCATTACCCTGCGATCTCAATGCTTACCATACAACGTTTTTAGCCAATCAAAACGCATCTCATGTTTCCGTTTTCGCCATTTTGTACAAATTTAACGGACTATTGAACGCTTGTTAAAAACGTGAATTTGCCTATCATTTGTAGGTTTTCTTTTACTTTGTCCAATAAATACGTCAAGTACGGCGCAACTGTCTTAGTTTGGTTTACATTTGGGACACAAGGATACTATCGATTAAAAACACGATCAAATATGACTTGTGCGAAGGGAAACAGGCTCTGACAAATTTGCCAATTGTGTTTTGATTGGATGGTTGGAAGGTCACATGAACATGAATTGTTACTGATAACAGCCAGATCTTCGTGTCATACGGTATACTGACAATCTGCTATATTTCAATCAAATAGGAATAGGGTGTGTTTTAACACCATATAGTTAACACATTGACAGTACAGAGCTACTACAAATCTCAGAAACTAAAACTCCACCGAAAAAAGCTTATCAACATATCTATTTAAAATGTAAGCATTAAAGACTAAATTGCAAGATGTTTGAGAAAAACATATTGCGGTGAATGGGCACCTTGACAGTTTAGACATTAGCAGTGCTCATGGATGTTGCGTGCTTGCCTTAACACTGTGATTTTGTCTCAAATAGATAACGACATTATAATTAAAAAACCATGCATAGGTAATTTCCATATCGCTTCCTATCTCAATATTGTTTACAGCTAACCACCAGGATGCCTAAAATATTCATTCAGCGAATAATTAAGTAATGCATTAATGAAACAATTTACGTATTCTGCAAATATGCTTTGGGCCAAAAGTGTAGATATCCAGTATAGAAACAAAGGTGTTTTTTTGCCTAAGCAAATATGATTCTAAATGAGGGGAGGTGTTATAAATTAAAATCTGCAAGAAAAAAATGTTTACAAATCAAGCTACGTAAACAGTTGAAGATACACACACGTGAATAAAAACTTTAAATAATCATCTAGTAATGTACAGTATATTGTGTTGAAGCTACTATTGTGATGGTAATGGACGTCCCAAAGGTCTTGTCATTGGCAGTACACATGAACGTAGCGTGTCGGCATTGCTAACAATGTGACTGGATCTAAATGCATACCACATAACCATTCACAATTTATACGCTGATACTTCCTGGTTGAGTCTGCACTGTGTAGATAAAGATCATATTGGTAAAAACGTAATATAAGTAGCAGATAATTTGAATCTCAAAACTTATTAGAACAAACCATCAACTTGAATATCCACTATTGTTTAGTTACATAAGTATAGGTGAGTAGATATAAGAAAGGAATCTTGATGGCAAGAAACAGTGTGTTATAGTTATATGTAACTCTTTTTATACCGCTTACTTGCCATTCAAAATCAGCTTAGATCAAAAGAGTATACTTATGAAAGACAAGTGAATTAAAATATATTTAATGATAAATACAGTATATGCCGGATAATGAAAACAAGTGACTCCGGGCCTATATGGCCAGCTGACTATAATGACTTTAACAACAATAAAACTAAAATCCCACTAAGAATGAGTTTTTCATGATGATATTTATGGCCAGCAGTGGGACCATATGTCATATTGACCATTCGGCATAGAGGACCTGATCAACCGCATTACAAAACTGTTGCGTGCTTTACGAACTCCTCAGGGATGCTAGGTGACACAAATGCGGTATAAAGGGACGTATACTAACCGTATACTTAAATCAAATTTTTCAGACATAATATTTCAGAAACAGAGAATGAAATACGTACGTGTAAACAGCTTTGGGGACTAATAACCTCTGCATGCAGATTTCAATACCTGCTATTTTTTGGTCTGTATAGAGTTTCGTCGCCTCCTGTAATTACTTTAAGCCCCTAGAATCATTGAGGAGTCCTGGAAAGACGAGACATCTGTATGGCACAGTTTAAACAGTTAAGGCTCTCCTATATCTAACTCGCAGTTTGTTTTTGAAGGTGTTAATATCCTGTGGGTCTTTTATACATTTTAATCATGTACATACGCTGGTAACGAACAATGCTATTATATATTATATCAAAATTAATAGTATACAGACCAATATATATATTGTAATATTTTATTTAATTGATACATTGTATATGGTCGATAGGGATGATACAGCTACTATAGACAATAATACTCAATAACACTTTGTAATTCACATCAACATTAGATGTTGTCACGTTTGTGGTGTTTAATGTGTTTAATTACATGTTTCTTAATATATATGCCCACATTATTAAGTACATACAAATTTTCACGGAAATGTTTCATCATACAGTTTCGTTATACACATTCTCGACTGATGTGGTATATCACTCGTGTACGAATAGGGTAAGTACACATTCTCGACTGATGTGGTATATCACTCGTGTACGAATAGGGTAAGTACACATTCTCGACTGATGTGGTATATCACTCGTGTACGAATAGGGTAAGTACACATTCTCGACTGATGTGGTATATCACTCGTGTACGAATAGAGTAAGTACACATTCTCGACTGATGTGGTATATCACTCGTGTACGAATAGGGTAAGTACACATTCTCGACTGATGTGGTATATTACCTCCTGTACGAATAGGGAAAGTACACATTTCACTTAAATGAAATAAAACATAATGAAAATAAATGTTAACTTCCCTTAAGACCAAAACACTTTCACTTAAGTGGAAAAAAAATCATATGCAGACATAATACAATATACCTGTCCCTTAAGTGAAATTGTTTTCAGCTGAAGGTAAATAAGACCATTTGTTCTTAAAGTCACTCTGTCCTCCTATCTACCCCTAATGTATAATGGAATGAACCCTCCTCTTGGACTCGCCTTCAAACCGGTTTCATTCCACATTTGTATATCCACAACCATAACTTGAAGATACTTCTTTGGTCATCATGAAAGAAGTATCTTCATATCTTTATATCTTCATATCTTCGTATCTTTATATATTTATAATCCTTTTGACATGATCTTAAAAAAAACCCAAAAAACCCAGTATAAATATTATTCAGTGAGGCAGGAAGTATCTCCAATCTATGTTAGAAACGTTGTTAATATTATTGATAGGTAAAATATTTTAACTTCCATGATGATTATTTTCCTTGAAGTGAAACAGATTTTAATTTCCGTTATATTTATTTTCCATTATGTTTTATTCTATTCGAAGACAAAACAAAAAATATTTCCATTGTGTTTTATTCCCCTTATGATTGATCTCCATTATGTTTTAAGAAGAAAGTATCTTTATTTCCATTATGTTTAATTTCCCTTATGATTTAGTTCCATCCTTTGCTATTTTCCTTATATTTTATTTCTCTTATGTTTTATTTCACTTATGTTTTATTTCCATTAGGATTTGTTTTCTGTATGTTTTATTTCTTTTATCTTTTATTTCCATCATGTTTTATTTCCCTTATGCTTTATTTCCGTTATAATTTAGCTCCATTATTTCTTAAGGAGAAATTGTTTTCATTTCCATTATGTTTTATTTTCTTTATTATTTATTTCTCTTGTGATTTATTTCCCTTATGATTCATTTCCATTATGTTGTAAGGAGAAATTGTTTTTATTTCCATTATGTTTTATGTCCCTTAAGAGTTAGTTTCATTTTTTAAGGAGAAATTGTTTTCATTTCCAATATGTTTCATTTCCCTTATGACTTATTTCTCTTGTGTTTTATGTCCCTTGGGATTTATTTCCATTATGTTTTAAGGAGACATTGTTTTCATTTCCCTTATGTTTAATTTCCCTTATGTTTTCTTTCTCTTATGATTTATTTTCTTTGTTTTATTTTCCCATTATGTCCTATTTTCATTATGTTTTATTTCTATTATGTGTTATTTCCCTTACATTTTATTTCACTTATGTTTAATTTCCATGATGTTTTATTTCTATTATGATTCATTTCCATTATGATTTAGATATTCAGTATAAACCTTCGCTTATACCAATAACCATGAAAAGATGTTTTTTCCTAACATAATAAATTATTGGAATTAATTAGAAATCGTGTTTCAGAATCGACTTCATTTTCAATTGTCAAAGGTGAATAAAATAAAATAACTGATTTTGACAAAAAAGATGTTGTTAAAACTATAAACACTGTAATTCCATGTATGTCAACTAAGAAACAGTGTGAGTAAACTTGAACCATGACACGTTCTTATTCCTTTACATAATGGAAATAAAACATGAGAAATACAACATAATTTAAATTCGACATAAGTGAAAGTAAATGATATGGGAAATAATATTGATTTTACTAACAGCAAATGGAGCAGAGAAAAGGTCTCGAATGCTTGGTCGATAGATGGACTAGTCCATATTTGATTCATGAGAGTGGGTGCCCTTTCTACTCAACAGCAGCCTTTGCATTATGTTTTATTTTACTTAAGTAAAAAGGATTTTATCTCAAGATGAATAAAATTAATTTCACTTTGGTCTGACAATGCAACTTAAAAAGATTTCACTATGAAATACAAAAAATGAAAAAATATATATCATTTTTGAAATGGTTTGGATATTTTCCTGTGATAAATAGATATCTTCCGGTCACCGTTTCCAAGGAAGTGGCAGATATTTTAGTTGACGTCCTCTTGGATACGAGACTGGGGGGCAGTGTCTACAAAAGCGCAATACTCGTCAAACCGGTTATCTTTCTAACATTGAACGCGTGATGTGCAACTACATGCGCCTAGTATCGTAAACACACCTGACCCGACGACCCTCTTCTGAAAATAAAGAATGCACTCACCTGAGAAAGTGATAGTGGTGTAAGGATGGCCAGTACTTACAAGCTAACATCCCAAATTATGTACAAACAAATAAAAAATAAAATAAATGGCAAAATAACTAAAATAGAGCGCTCAGTTTGTATTACACAAATTTCATATCTCTGCATTTCACGCGGACATGTTGATTTCTATTCGGAAACTGAGCGAGGTGTTACGAATGCCATATACTCGCACGTAATATTAAATGTTAGATCTGCACGTGCTAGATGTATGTATGATATTTTGTGTTGAAGGGATATTTTACTACTGGAACTGCTTGGAAATGTAATCGCATATAACACAGGAATGTATTCCATCCCTGTATAAACCAAGGTTAGGTTTGTATTCTTTTTAAATGTGTTGACATGACTTTTTTCTATGTGCACTTGGTTACACTACTATATTTGTGTAAGCCTGGATCATGTTCAGAGACTGAAGCTTGTTTGTTGCAAAAAGATGACTCGCAAATTAAAGACAAAGATATATATATTGTTGTTAAAAGGTCATTTATTGAATGACTGATGAACTATTGCGAGTCCACAATATAACATTATTCAACATGAATAATGTTTGATGTAATGGAAAAAAACAGAGTGTATTTACTGAATATAATGATGTAGCAACAAAGATGGGGTACAAATGATGGCAGGTCTGGCTCTAAAATAAACATCAAGGGTTGGATAAAACAGGAGTTTGTTTTTTTATAAACACAAATGTCCACAGCATATGAATGGCTGAAAAACACGTGGAGACGAACGGAAATATATGACTAATGTAAGATGGCGATACATGGCCAGAATCTCCGCTGGGCAATGAGCATCGCGGATTGGTCCACAGAATACACGCCCTATATGATTGGTCAATCGGGGCTATCACGGCAAGCGTCATGCTGACCCCCATGCACTGATCACGCGTGGTGACTCCCTAAGGAATAAGGCATGCATGTCCAAAACACGTGATAGCCAAAATAGCCACAGCTGGTCAGTAACTGGGAGATGACCACGGACTGGAAATAATAACCTCTTAATCTCATAATCTAGAGCCAGCCTCAGATTAGTTAACCATGCATATAGATGCACACAATAGTATCAGAACAATTAAAATGTTAAAAGTAAAAAAAGGGGAAAAACCCATCTTACACAAATGTATTCATTTCCATGAAATAAATTATATTTATCACAGGGAACATCTCCAAACCATTTCATTTTTATTTTTTTCTATTTCAAAACGAAAGTGTTTCAACCTTCGTTGTCAGCTTTAAGGCAAATAAAACGTAATGCAAAAAAGTCTTTTAACCTTAAGGTAGAAAGTATTTCACTTAAGTGAAATACATTTGAAGCATATTTTACTTTAAGAGGAAATGAGATTAAATGCTAAAACGGCTTGCCATACAGAATGGACATTCTTGACTTTGTTTTCTTTTCTTGTGTACTGTCATATTTGGTGCACGGGACTCTCATTTAAAAAATAATTAAATAAGTATTTATATAATAATCCGAATTTTTATGTTAATGACCGTAGCGACTAAACAACAGCTGTTCTGAATACATATTGACATAATTAGATGATCTGACCACACGGGAACCTTGTACGATGTTTACTTGCCGAAATATTCGCAATTTAATTCCAATCCAAACCGCCACACAGCTTCAGGTCGCCATCTTTGTTAAAATCAAAGCATCTGTGCGTTTGAAAGAGTCAGTACTGTAAAGCTTCTAAACGATCTTGTGATCAAAACATTTAAGATTATAATAGAAACGAAACGTGAATTTTAAAATAATTTGGTTTTAATTACTTATGCTTTAGGTTAGCGAATCGTAGCAATTATTTACGATGAAACTTTAATGTTGCACTAAATACTGATCACAATATTTTTATTTAGACATTTTTTATTTCTTTCACTTCAGCTCATTTTATGTGGTAATTTAGATTTCCCAATAAGTTCGCGGGAAATGAATTTGATGACGTAACCGGAAGCCCACATGCTATTAGAACGTGACCCGGAAAACATGCATGACGATAATAAAAACAGAAGATCATTGAACGTTATACCGGATTATTTTCGCATTTTTTGAGACACCAATGTGCTAAAATACAACGGAAGGTAACACTGATTTTGTTCATTGCTATCGTATAAAGTAAAACGAACAGTTATTGCGAAAATAGCAGCATTTGCGTCACCTAGTTGGGCTAGACCTACTTTCGTTTTACAGCTTACAGATATGGTCGTATAAATAATTCATCTTCTCAACCATAGTCGATCTAATTACTTATTTGTACTTCTCATGTACAGTGCATCTTTATTTAAAATTGACTGGTCTGCAGGTCTGATATGACCCTCATGATCAGCCGACCACAGGGTCACGTTACTATCGTATCCCTTAGTAAACACTTCATAACAAATTACTATGTCTGTATCTACGGCAGATTCGTCTGTCTTACTACAATTTTCTACCTACTTGCAGAGACGTGTATATGGGACGTTTTGTCTCCATTGACTTAATACTTCTGTTTACCCACAGGGACTTGATAATTAGTTACAGTCTACATGTATTTGGACCGCCCCCCCCCCCCCCCCCTCCCTCCTCCTAGCGTATAGCACATTTTGAGACGTTTTGGTGGGCTAGATTAGAATTTGGCAAAAATGACATCCCGGGTGGCAGACATACATGTACATGTCTCAAGTGTGTCACAGGTTATAACAGGAAAAAGAGAAAACTAAGTAGCGAGACCAAGGTTCGAACCCAGGACCCTCCCAATTCTAGACGGACACTCTACCACTGCATGAGCTACCTGGTCGCCGATGATCAACCTAGTCCAGTTCCGCAACATTCCTCTCTCCTTTTATCAAATCTTCACCCCCAAAGACAACAGGTTCGGATATCCCGTTGCTTTAGCATCCTCCCAAAGGATTTGCAAGCTCGCTAAATATGTAACAGGAGAAAGATGGAAGCCAGACAGGGGTTCGAACACGAGACCCTGCAAACTCTACACGTACACTTTACCACTGAGCTACCTGGTCGCTGGTGCACTAATACATGTTTGATGAGTCTGCGGTATGTTCGTGTTTGTCTCCTTTGGTATACACTTGTATATTACCGGTAATGTGGAAAACTTTTAAATTTTTTATGATTGTTCCAGCACTGGCAACCTGTCTTTCCCTTGGTTGTCATTTAGATTAAGAAGATATTTATCAATTTAATCTCTTTCATTTGATCATATAAAAACAGTGAATATTTCCCCAAATATTAAGTGTAATCGCTTTACACATACCTTGTATTACTGATCAGGTTGATGTTTAAACGGGAATGGACTACACATTCTTATCAAATATCTGCATTACCTAAAACACTGAATTTTTTGGGAAAAAGAAGCATGCAAGATTTTTTTTGAGAGTCAGTCAGGTTAGTAGAGAAAGTTTGACTGTATTTGACATATCAGCCTAAGTCATGAAAATGTAAAATTAAAAAAATTGGTTATTGAAGATCAGAGAAATGTCAACAACAAATTTAAAAAGAACGGAATTGGGTTTTTCTCAGTCAGTTCTGATGGCCTGTGTAAACACGTTATGGAGATATAAAGTTCATTTTACACAATTACCTGCTTCGATTGTCTATCTTTTAAAATTAAGTTCGTCTGTGTATAGTTTTTTTTGTTTTTGTTATTTTTTTTTTGTGGGGTTTTGTTTTATAAATCCTTGCAACAACTTTTTAAGTCATGTAGAATATGATTCTTGACAACTTGACTACAGTAAGAATTTAGCATTCAAAATCCATTGCGCTCCACACCATATTGTTTATTGACAGTGACATTTTCACAATTATTACATTACTTAATTAGAATACTGTGTTATATATTTCTTGAATCCACTCGAATATAGAAATATTTCCTTCATTTTCCAAATCTGTAATTGAAATAATTGTAGAATATACATGTATGTGTTTGCAGTAATAAGAAAATATTTTTTATTAATATTAACATATTTGGTGTATCAATCCAAAAATACTTGTTGACATATACTGCATTACTTTTGGTCGGATTTCAATACACAGAATGTAAGATTTTATTAATCAATAGATCTGGCAACCTCACCTTCTAACAGGTCAAAGACCTTTGATATGAGACTAATTAATGAGTATTCTGAGTTTCCTCTTGCCCCACCACCGGAAGTTAGACACTGACAAGCTCTCATACAGTTGTTGACTTGAGTTTAGGAACACATTCTCAAATGACAGATGATCATATGCTAAATTAAGGGTGGGATTTTCTCTAACTTGAAGAGTTGTGCCCCTTTGTTTTCTTTCCTATACATCTTATTCTAGCAGATTGAGATTCATATTTGTTTCCAATTGTTCTACTCCTCATTATATACATCTGATGATATTTGAAAGTGGGTGAAAAATGGAATAGGTTTATTGTATTGAGTCGCATTGACTTCATTTCTCCAATTCATCCAGTTCAAGAAATCTGGAAAATCCATTTTAGTTTCCATGTAGGTAACATTTCATTGTTATGGTTGTTTTACTTTCTATTGTTGGGGCAGAGGACATATTCATATAAATCAGATATATAACTCCTATATAACATGGTTTACACTTGGTTATTTGTATACTTAAAATTAGTTTCCTTTCTTTTGATAATATCTCTGTGGTTATAACTTCTAGTCTCTCACATGAGTCTTTACACTTCCTTTTAGTAAATATCTTCAAAAGTTTCTTCTTATTTCTTTCTGTTTCCAGTTTCCTTTTGGTTAAAAAATTGTCATATTTAGTGGATTTTGAGAATTGGTTGATTTTCAAAATTTGCATTTGTTTTGCAATACATATACATCAATTTTTTGCATGCCTCTGTAACATATATATATATAGAAATGTGCTGCTTCTTCCTTTTTAACAATAATTTCAATAAAATCTTTAGTTTGGTTAAAACTTCCTATAATGTTGTTGAACATTTTGAATTGGTGGATCTGTCAGATCAGCACATATTCAGCACAGTAGTCCAAGATAACATTCCGGTTTATATGTTTTTCTTCTGTATGGCTAACTTTATGATCTTTTCAAACTTGGTCTTGGGCATTATTTGGCTGGTCTGATTGTTGTTTAAGAATCTTGAGGCACTATGCTGGCTCCCAAGGAGGAGGGGTGGGACACAAAAGGACAGTTCAACAATTTAATAGCACATGCATTCTGTAGTGATGGTCCCAAATCTTGAATGCTACCAGGTTTGTTTTAAGGAAGGACCTTTACCTTCATTAAAGACCACTGGCGCCAGGCTGGCAAAAAAACTTGAAAATCTTCAACTGAATAACCTTGAGGCCAAGATACCTGGTATTTGGGCCTGTATTATGCTGATGAAGTGATACAAAATGCAAGGTCACAGCCGTCAAAACTGTTTAAATGTTTAAACCCTTTTTTTCTCAGTATCAAAAAGAGGTCCAGAGAAGAAGGTGATTCATACAGGCCCATATGGCCTCTTATTTGGTTGCTGCACAATGCCTTAAGTACTCTTTCATACTCGGATGTCAAAGGTCAATGTCACTATTTCTGTCAAATGAAAACCAGTTGCTTGGAATACGACATGTAGCTTAAGATTTGAAAGACAAATGTTAAAGATAATGTGACTATAGATAGAAAAATACTGCACATATCAATGAAAGACCATGCTTTCCCTACATGAACAAGTATTAGAACCCAATGCTACTGGTCACACAATACTTCTTTTATATATTCTTTACATGGATGGATAACGGCAGCATTTTAAATACTTTAATATATAAATACTTATTATCGGTTAGCTTGTAATAATGAGGATTATTATATCACTCATAATTCCTTTTAAAAAGCATGATATATGCTTTTGTTAAAGGATGGGAGATAAGTCTGTCGTCCTTAATCTAATTCAAAATGTAGTCTAACTGTCGAAGAGACTGAGATTAAGACCGAGCCTGTTGGTAAAGGGAAATAATCCTACATATTATTTGATTGTGTCCACATGAGGAGTTATATGTTACATATATATAACCACCGAGGAGACGGGTAGTATTGGTGAATTAAAGGCAATTAAAATATATGGCGGGGTTAAGGTTTGTTCAACCCCTTGATACTGGGGTGACGCCGATGTGCTCAAATACTGCTCTAGTATTAGTATGCATATATATTGTTAAAGTAATGGTTAATTAAGTTTGTCTAGATTATTCGGTAGGCTATTATAAGGTTATGCAGCTATGTGTATTGGAATAAATGTTTCGAGTTTATTTATCTCTTCGTCTTTATTTAGATAATTTATGATAATAAATCATCGTCATTCGACAAAAATCTTCAAATAATCGTAAATTAGACGAAACTCTTCAACGAGCCGACGCATTTCCCGGAAAAAATGCATGCGGAGATGACCCCTAAACGTGCACCTGGTAACAGTCGATTATATAAACGCATGAACTTTCAACTCCGTATGTTAAATGAGGAATCTGGACAGGCTGAGGGAGCAGTTGGAAAAATAGTGTTCTGAAAGAGGAACTTAACCGATGTTTTCACGGATTACTGTGTTTTGGATGTAACAAGTCGTATTGCGTGACACGGTAGGTTAAAGATGAATGTTTCTAGATGACGGCACAGTATATAGTATGCGCCGTGTCAGTTTGAATAAATGCGTTTATCAGTCGATTGAAGTGTGGTGGGGTGCTGTTTCGCTCGTGGCGGAGATGCCAGCCTTCAGGGATAACCTGATGGGGGTAGCTGTAGTTACCCACATCCAATATGGCACAGGGCGGAAACGGTGAGTATTAACTGATGTGAATTATCAATGTTCTTCGTCTTTAAATGGCATTCCGAGTAAGCTTATCGATAGTTGGTTCAATATAAATAAAATCTGAAGCGATGAGTTAGCGATAATTGGTGTAATTAAGCTGATGTTAAGATCGTAAGTTTTGGTTTTGGTATGATGACGGTAACTGAGATTCTTCAGATGATGATGACGTAACTGGTTTGTATAAATTCATTTAAATCTAAAGCGCATTAGAATCGATGTATAATTCAGTAAACCATTGGCTTAAAAAATTTCTCAGAGGAAAAAAAATGTTGGAAAGTATATACTTTTATTCTGTTCTTATTTCTACTACATACAGGTACCTTCATAACGCATTAGTTGCATTTTGTTTACATTTTTGTAAAATCTTGACTATTCCATTGTTTGAAAATTGCTTAACTGCAACAATCGGGTATTCAGACGGAACAATTTGTTTCTATACCCTGCGTCGCAACCTATACTACAATTAGTGTATCTATACGCATCAAACAAATTTATCTTATTGTCATACACATGTAGTAGGTTTTTATTATTATACAGTGGTCTTTGAGAACCCCACGGACCGGTTTGCATTGTAACGGAAGATAACATTGAGGTAATTGTGCATTTATAATATGTAACTACAGTTGATGGAAACCTGTTGAATGTGATAACTTATTTGTTTTTTATACCAGAGAAATAGTTATAATTGTGATGTTACTCAAATTAAAAACAATACAGATTAACAAACTGTATTATGCTTGATTACGAGTATTTTATGAAGAAAAAAAATGTGAAGGAATACTTGACTTTCGTTGTCCCGTCGCTTGACGGGGGCGGGTCAAGACCTTACATATATGGATTGAATAGATTTTTTAAATTTTCATAGCGGCTATGAATACCAGTAGCTAGCTACATATCCCGTGGCGCGCTGTAGCGCGCCTCGGAGGATATGTAGCTAGCTACTGGTATTCATAGCCGCAATGAAAATTTAAAAAAATCTATTCAATTCATATATTTACACAACCTTGATGTATACGACGAAACGCCAAATTATTAGAACAGCCGGGAGATCCCGCCTATGCACCACGCCATTGTTTTAATGTCATTCCGCATTTTCCGGTCTTTTTTGTTTAATTTTGTATGAAACAAAAAGAAAGAAGTATTAAAGTAAACATAATATTAAATACAATCATTCAATATTTTTAACACTTATCTCGTACCAACGTTATCGATCCAAGGGAAGCTACTCTTCCTGTCTTACTGTCGATGGCGTATTAATATGAACCGATTAATCAGGTGATTTGCACGAGAGACAATGTTTTCATACGGTTTTCAAAGTGTATTCATGGTCATATGTTTGTTGTTTTCACTTGGTATGTTCATATCAGCAAACCACATTAGGAATGTAAATATAACTACATACATTCAGTGAATGTTACATATACAGATCCTGCTAGCAAATCAAAGAAAAAATGCGCATTATATCAAATCCTCCAGATGAATGTTTCTTTCTGTTGTAGATTTCATTAAACGAAACAGGTCAGTATACAAGTCAAACAGATTTGAGTTTAATAGTTCATTATTTGTTTGTTTGCTTTATTCTTTATTTAAGACCTCTTTTAGTTTTTTCAATTTTGTTTACTACAGATGGATTATGACGGTGTTTTTGATATATATATTAAACTCTTGCTAAAGCATTACAATCAAGATATTTTACAGCTGTGTGGTCGCACCATGTACCAAGAACAGTTTGTGTACATCGTGCAGTTATCGTGTTCACAATTGTGCGATGGGCTATGCATATATGCGATGTATATAAGATGTATATAAAATGTAATACATTGATATGCGTAAATATATAAACCGAATGTATTTGTAATTATTATACCGTTGTTTATTGAAATTTATCCGGGGATGTGTGGTCTCAGTCATAAATGATAGGTGTGATCATGACGTGTACAAGTGCATATACCAAATTGCATTTTAAACAACGCCGAGCGTGCTAATCTACCTATGATCTATAGCTAATATATGGAAAATGATTTTTATGTTTGTAAATCTACTACAATTACGCACATCATATGCAGTAAATGTTTCAGTTTAGGACTTACCCGCATCATTTTTCAAATTACCTTAACAGATACCCGCATCATAGATTCACTGCCATCATGCCAAAACTAACGATGTTAATATCAGTTTAATTTCACCAAGTATCGCTAACCCATCGCTTCAGATAACATTTATATTGAACCAGCTATCGCTACTCTTACTCAAAATGCAGTATTTAGTTGAAAAACATTGATAATTCACATCAGTTAATACTTACCGTTTCCACCCTGCGCCATATATGATGTGGGTAACTACAGTTACCCGCATCAGGTTATCCCCCGTGAACATTTTACCTTGTACAGAGTACACATACCACTGCCATACTATATAAAAAAATGAAAATCACATTTTCTATGCAAGTGCCATTGACATAGATATGGACACCGAAAAAACTTCATCAATACTATAAGAATCTTAACACATGTGCCGACATACATGGTTGTAATGATGAATCAGAAACAGGGGATAACGCGTGTGAGTATGATGCTATTTTAAATGGTGGGATTAGTGTAGAAGAAATTGGTGGATTGATAAAAAAAACCCTCACAATCAACAAAGCAGGCATGATGGAATTGCAAATGCATACATGAAAACTACTTTAAATACTTGTCTACCCATTTATCACAAACATTCTAATTTTATACTTGATACAGGCGTAGTGCCGGATACCTTCATAACAGGAATTATACTGCCAATGTCTAAGAATAAAGGGTATCCTTATGACCTTGACAATTACAGGGCAATAACTCTAGTTCACAACTACAAAAGTGTTTACGTCAATTTTAAATAGCCGTTTGTTATAACAGGCGCATACGCGGGATTTAGGAAGGGGTACTCAACAATAGATAATATTTTTATTGTTCATTCCTTGACTACAACTTATCTATATTTATTGTTATTGATGGTTTGTATACAAACACGAAATCTTCCGTTAAAAATGGCGCTGAATTATCTGTAATGTTCAATTGCAATGTCGGTTTAAACAGGGCGATAATTGATCATCATATACTTAAGTGACTTGGTAGATTTTTTTCTAGTTAACAATGTAGATTGGTGTGTATATAGTTAACACATTAGGTGTTAATACCATTGGAACATATCTGAAGTTATTCATTAAACTTAATGCAGATGATACCGTTCTAATGTAAGAAACGCCAAAAGGATTGTAGTCTGCGCTGAATGCTTTTGAATTATAATGTTCAAATTGGAAGCTGTAGGTTAACACCCAGAAAACAAAAATTATGATATTTACGAAAAAAAAAAATTTTCCAAAGCGAAAGAACAACTAATTCAGCAGGCTCAAAAGCATTATTTGCAATACGTGGAAAAAATAGAAACTTTCCTTTCCCAAATGATATCCAGTTTAAATTATTTGACTCGATAGCTTTGCCAATTCTAACATATGGTGTGAATATTTGTTGTTTTGAAAATAACACGCTAATTGTAATGATTCAAATACAGTTTTGTAAGAGATTTTAAATGTAGACTATGTATGTACATGTTGTATTTGTAAGTGTATGGTGATCGTGAGTATCATTCTGTGTATGTATGAAAGTATTTGGTATTTGGTCACGTGGGTGTCATGTCGTGAGTGCTTCTCAGATTTGAACAGTGACAAACGGACAGTATGACTTACTGTGGTCGGTACCCAGCGCCCTTTTCGATTCGCCTGTAACCCTCAGAGAACTCCTGCCAACAGTCACACTTGACACAGACTAGCAACAGTACAGTTGTCGGATGCCTCTAGATCTGGTAACCATTATTACCAAGATTGTGTTAGTATATATAGAGTCAAAGGGACACTGTTTGCAAAGACGGCCCTCCACTCGGGAAGCCTGATAAGTGCATACATGTGTGAATGATCTACTTTCGTTTTGTCATTACAGTATTGTCTGTTTCCTTTTGTGTGACAATGGTGTTTTACATGTTGTAGGTTTTTTCTTTATGTGTGTTGATATCCTATTCAAATTGAAATTATTGTAAAATGATAATGTTTTGTTATAATCTAGTTAATAGTCATGATAAGCATTCTGATACAATTTACAAAATTATGTACAAGCTTCATAAAAATAATGTCATCAAATTTAAGTGGTTGCAAAATATTAAAGATTACTTGGTAATGCTGAAATGAATAACTTATGGATCTTTCAAGAAACATGTACTGTAAGCAAAACATTACTGAAAAACTCACTTAAATCAACGTTACACGATCAATTTATCCAAAGATTGAATAATTTCATAACAATATATTCTAGCGGCGCCACTTATTTTATCTTAAAGAACAATTTCGGACAAGAAAAATACTTGAAACGGCTTGGGAAGAAGGATAGAGAAGTAATAGCTAAACTAAAAATATCGAATTTGAAATTTCCCAGTTAAACCGGAAGGTGGACAGGTATGGTGAGAGAAAACAGAGTATGTCCTCTCTGTAACATAGATGTTGGGGACGAATTTCGTTATCTATTCATTTGTAACCACAGACAGACTACTGCACTGAGGAAAACATATATATAGAAGAAGAGAAGATTCGGCGCTATGTCGGAGATAACAATCGCTTTAATTGAATAAAAAGATTTTCTTGTAAAAGTGTATGTATATGTAATGATATAAAATGGGATACTTGTTCTGTGATAAATAGAGAATATTGAATGTTTTCCCGTTTAATATAACATATATTTCGATATTTTCCCGAGACCAAAGTAAGGTGTATACATGTTGTGACGGTTTATCGGTAATGAAGTCCTGTTAGACAGAGGTGTATACATGATGGTAAGACGGTATATATATGAATAACGTAGTCCCGTAAGACAAGTTTATATATGATGAGACGGTATATTGGTAATGTAGTTGCATTATAGAGAGGTTTTCATATGTTGAGATGATATATTGGTAATGTAGTCCCGTTTGACAGAGGTGTTCATATGTTGAGACAGTATAATAGCAATTTAGTCCTATTAAACAGAGGTGTATATATGTTGAGATGATGTATTGGTAATGTAGTCCCGTTTGACAGAGGTGTTCATATGTTGATGCGGTATGTTTGTAAAGAAGTCCCATCAAACTGAAGTGTATATGTTTCGGCGAAAGGATGGCGATGTTGTCCCGTTAGACAGATGAGTACATTTGTATACATGTTGAGACGGTATTATGACTTAATTGTAATTTATCTTAATTAATTTCGTGACAAAACTCAAAAGTTGTATAACAAAACACGAGACAGTAAAACAATAGATTTATTCAGGAATGAATATATACACATTTTTGATTATGTATATAAAAACAATGCTAAGCGTAACAACGCAAATGCTATTTACATCAGTATGTTGTCATGGGAATGCAAGATTCTGTCACGAACACGCTGGCATTGTAATTCTCTAAATCTTCCTAATGTTCTGAGCATACACTACTTCATAGTTCCTATAAAATGAGATGGTCGATGTAGCTTATCACCAAATAAAAATGTTACATTATGGTCACCCAACAGCTTCCTGTTCAAGTTCATATTTGATTTGTGGTATCACTATCTACATGTTATCCAAGATCCAATCCCTGTGATAAGAGGTACTCGCATACACGGAAGGGCCGACTCTACAGTTCGCGTTACCCCACGATACCGCTCCCGCATGTACCCAGATACCATCCACCAAGCACTGGAGAGGACCGCCACTGTCACCCTGGAAAATACAACACCACCACCAGTTAATAACTAGTGTGTATTAAAAAAAATCAAGGAATGGATCTTTTATATCCAAATACATAGCACCAATGTTACCAGCAGACACGGTATTCGCTATCAATAAAGCCGTCAAGATTCCGGAGGAGAATCCTGCATGTTAGGACAGATAACCCGAACGAGATGAAACATTGCAACGGTACTGTAATATTACTATCTAAGCAAATGTGTAGTCATTTTCATTAATCGTCATAGTATACATTCAAAATTTTACAAAAGACTATCTTTCTTCACAACATTTTTACATCTTTTATGTAAAGGTTAGTCCGTGTAATGATATGACCAATTTGGTACATATTAATTGATTATCTCAAAGGAAATGCATTTCGCCAGTTGGTTATTCAAATAAATGGTCTAAAGCACGAGAAATCGATATCTAGTTGTGAACCTACATAACAGGAGCCTTTTGGTTCCGAATCCGTACAGATCATATCGTCAGTGACAGGATAACCGAACTCGATGCCAGCCTGACACTGTTCATTGGTCACCACAGGTGTTTGAAGTTCCTGAAGGATTCTCGCTGAACTCGATGGTCCTGTGGAGCGGATACTATATATCATTCAATGTTGCTACATTTAATGCATTGGAAAATAACGTTAGTCCAATTTGATTAATTGGTAAATAGAAAGGTTATTTGAGATAAAACTTGGAAAATGCAATAACAAAATAAACGATGATGCTGAAAAGTCGACTGAGGAGGAACAGATGATGTAGGTGGCAACGAATGCGGCAAACCGTCTGCATGTGATTTGGATTTTCCTTTTGCAGTCTCTTGCAGGGAGACACAAGGTGACCAGATCTACATTGATTTATTTCCCCGTACATGTATTTGAACTGTGACTGAGCAATCACCTTAGCTTGCACGAAGAAAACTTTGAATAGAAATGCAATACATTTAGATGAAACATGTTGAAATGCCCTGTGTCATTGATAACTAAATATTACAAACCTTTGTATTCTCCCCTGCTAGTTACATAACTAACAAAATTACAAACATTTGTATTCTCCCCAGCTAGTTACATAACTAACTTTACATTACAAACCTCTGTCTGCTCCCCAGCTAGTTACATAATTAACTAAATATTACAAACATTTGTATTGTCCCAGGTCAGTAACATATCTAACTAAATATTACAAACCGTTGTATTCTCTCCAGCTAGTTACATAACTAACTAAATATAACAAATATTTGTATTCTCCCCAGCCAGTAACATAACTAACTTTATATTACAAACCTTTGTTTTTTCCCCAGCTAATTACATAACTAACTAAATATTACAAACCTTTGTATTCTCTTCAGCTAATTACATAACTAACTAAATATTAGAAACCTTTGTATTCTCCCCAGCCAGTAACATAATTAACTAAACATTACAAACCTCTGTCTGCTCCCCATCCAGTCACATAACAGATACTGCTCATCAAGTCCATGGTGTCATTTGCCAGCCCGGGTATTGGTTTAATGTAATTATTAAACCTCGCCTTTTTCTTAAGCTTCATGATTGCCAGATCATGTAGAACTCCACCGTCATAATCAGGATGCTACACAAACATACACACATTATTATAAGTAGTGGTTTTAAAAATGATCAACCGTATAGTATTACACTATTATGCTAGTTATCATAAAACTTTTTATCATTATATTAATCATGTTACTCTATTTCATCATTTTGACCTAAGAATGGATCAGTATTGCCTTCCTTATCCTAGGAATATAACAGTTATCCAGATCGTCCCGGTTTAAAGAATTTGAAATCATTTTAAGATTTAAGGAAAATATCAAGGGAAATCGTTTACTATTCATATGCTCGGGTTTCTATGTATGTGATATGTGTGACTGATGTCAAATTACCTTAAAACACCCGTAACTCAGCTAAATAGTCGTAAAAAAGCTAGTATATATCTGGTACATACAAATCTTTATCTCTGATGTAATATACGATACACATGATGTAATAAATATTATACCTGTTATAATGTATGATATACCTGATGTAATATATGATATACCTGTTATAATGTATGATATACCCGATGTAATATATGATATACCTGTTAGAATGTAGCATATAACTGTGTTATGAACAGTATATATGATGTAATAAATGACAATTGTAATGTTATATATGATATACCTGATGTGATATATGGTATACCTATTGCAATATGTGATAACCTTATGTAATACATCTGTATATGACAAACCTGATGTAATACATGTGTATATGATACACTTAGTGTAACATTGACATACATGTTGATACCTGATGTTATATATGATATATTTAGTGTAATAATGATATACCTGATGTAATATATGATATCCTTAGTGTAATATAGATGTCTGATATGCTTAGTGTCATATTTGATAAACATGATATGATATCTAACTGATATAACTTTGGATATACCAGATGTAATATAATATATTAAATATAATTGATGATATACATTATGTCACATATGATATACCTGATTTAATATATGATATAACTGATATTATTTATGATATACCTGATGTGTTATATGATATAATTGGTGTAACATATTATATACCTGATGTTATATATGATAAAGTTGAAAGTGTTTATGATATATTTGATGTAATATATGATATACCTGATGTAATATGATATAACTGGTATTATTTATGATATTCCTTATGTAATATATGATATACCTGATGTTATATTTGATATAACTTATAACATCTTATGATATGACTGATATAATATACGATATCTTGATATAATATATCATGTACCTCTATTATTTTCTTCACTTTTATCTCTTTTTGACCTCTTGTCTTCTTTTCGTTCTTTTTTCGGTCGTAATCCCCTACTACTACTCTGAATTTCCTTTTCCTTCAAAAGAAAACAGTTTAACACACTATTAAGAGGTCTGTAAATTACAAAAAAGTTGTCAGTTGTGTCACGGACATTTCTGCAATACGAGCAAGGATACACATGTCTAAACGAATTTATAAATACAATCCATATATCAAATTCTGATTCCATAACGAATATGTCAGTGTTAAGTTCATGCAGAAAAGTATTAATTAACATTAAAAGTGCAAAAGAAAATTCTAAAGATGCCGTACATCGAGAACTTGAGAAAATGACTGGTAACAAATGTGTGGAATTAAAAGGAAGAGTATCAACATAGGTGATTTGAATGCAAGAATAAAATAGACTAAGCAAAGGAAACCACATTGATAGAAAGATAACAAGATTTGTTATACTGTATATAATATTATAAATGAGGATTTGACAGAGAAGGTAAAAACAGCTTGAAATGATTGTAACAGCTTATACAAAGAGTCCCGTTCTTTATTTTCAAAGCAAGAGAAGTCTGCGTAAAACGCACCAGAGAAGCAAGCAAGTATTATTTCGCAAAAACTCAGGTGTAAGGAATTATTTAATAAATACAGTAAGAGAAAACGAGTTTGCGCTCATCATCTCCGTGTTCTGCCATTGAATGGATATACGGCCATTTGTTGGAAAACTGAGGGCGTCGGAGAAACAATAAATTATAGCAAACACCACAGTATCGCATTAACCAACTAGCAAACAAACTGATATTTAAGCATGATTTTATAATGCATTAAATATAAGTTAGAACATAAACGTCAATGTGCAAAGTTGGGTGGGGATATGATAGTTCGTGTGACTTACTCTCTGTTGTGGGTACAATGAGCCGCCGTCAGTACGGTATCGTCACTAAGAAGTGTACCGCCACACGAAAAGCTTCCCTTGTATTTCAATTTCACCTGCCATGGCCACGCATCCTCGGCTGCATCTGTTCCCCCAACAATGGCAGGCGGCATGCCCGCACCATTGTTTCCGCCTTCCACTACAAGAAACAGCAGTTTAATGAAGTACTGATGGTTTACTATAAATCTATATCGGTATGTCTCCTTTTAAGATAGCAGTGTAGCAGATTGCAAAATTACTTCGGAAATGAAGTGTTTCGTGAAATAAAATGAATATTTATATTTCGTGAATGCATGGTAGCGTAACAGTCGTAACTGAAATGTTATATTGATAATGTATAAAGTATACATGCGACTCAACATTATCATATTGACAATCAATCGATTAATAAAATGAAATAAATAAATAAATAACACAAACAGAAAACAAAAAAACAAACAAAAACAAAAAACTTAAAATATGTGGTATATCTTACCAGGCAGCTTGGCTCCCAGAGCGAACCCACAGATGGACAGGACCAATAGAACCAATCGTGCTTCCATAGCTTCTTCGAATTACTGATTGTCAGCCGAAACTGGTATTTATATGTTCTAATCATTCCCTCCATCAACTTTGCTTCGGGCAAATCATGTAACAATGTACGGTCTGTAAGTGACACAAATTAGATCTAATCTCTGAAGAGAAATCGTGAAGGAGTATAAGTCCATTATCATCAGTAAAATATATTGACACGAAACCGTCAGAACCCTACAGCTAAGATGTAATATCCCTGAACTAAAAATATCACAAGTGGATAAAACCGGGAAAATTAAAACATGTGTTTTGACCTCAATTATCAGGCCGTACCAATACGTCATTGGTTTGATGTCATTTTGTTTTGATAACATTCTAAGTGAAACAGGTTGGCCACGCCGTAACCATTACCACTTCACAGTTAATTGTAGACGGTCGTCATTTCATTGCTCTATCCTAAGTTGTGAAAACAATGAAATAATTTTGATTCATGCCTACCGACCACATTTTTCATCTTTGAGTCATCATTATACAGTTAGTTGTCTTAAATCGACACAAGGTAGAAATCAGAGGCTATATAAGGAAAAGAGATAGACATTTATTACACCAATACGTTTTTCCTATGCTACATTTTTGCAAATTAGAATATAAACACGTATACATTAATGTATGTTTTAAGCAATAAACAGAACGACTATAACAACAATAAAACCACTGTTCAATACCTTTATTAACATTGCCTCACCATTATCGCCAATTTTGAAAACTGAACCAACACACAAATAACCGCCTGATAAATGCCACAATGAATCAGCTAAAAAAATAGTGTTTGAGACGAACATGATTACCAGCATTTTTTGTTTCTTTCAAACATATATTTGACGTTAACAATATACAAAATACTTTTCTAAATTGCGAAGCTGTAACAAAACTATTTCCCTGTGAATTGCAAAATCGCTTGACTTCTTATTCGCGGAAATCATAAGTGATGCGGTCAGCCGCCATATTTAGCTGTGAAATTGAACACGCACGAATCGAACGTAGAACTCGCGAAGAAACCTGGGATATTTTGAAGTGATTGGAAAATCTGTGGAATGCGAGGAAAAGGCTGTTTTAAACAACTTTCACTTTCATACTCAATGACCGGTCCAGTTTAGCAGACGACAGAATGGAATTTTTGGTGAATTCGTTGTCGAATGACTCATTGATTTGGCATAAAAATACTTTTGCAGTATAAAATATTTCAATAAGAAACAATAGCAATTATTTTTCTAAAATACCATTTAATTTATCATATGAAGACCGGCTTATAAATTTTGGGACTTGTTTGATACGCATTTATAAAGTTCCTTGTTCTAGTATGCACATGAATTAAACGACTACATGCTGTATTTCTCTATTCATTGCTTTGTGCAGTGTAACAAATTACCTCCCCTTATTATGGAGTTATCCCCTTTGCACAATATATCCGGTAGACATGATTGGAATTGCTACTGAGAAAGGCAAATCCTATCATTGAAATCGGATTGCATCCAAACCGTTAGAGCCGCCATTTAACATCATCGCGCTGCGGATTGGCACTATATATAGTGACTTGTTTGTTGGTTGGTTTGTATGTTGTGGGTTGCCGAGGTATAAAGATGTTGCCTGCTCATGGTTTGACCAGTGACTTTCAATATTGTTCATAATAGTAGCTAGCCACGTGCTCTTACTATCCCGGATCTTTGCTTGAGATTTGCTTTTGCCGACCGAGTCGTTATCTTAGTATTATGACGCTTTTACTATTTTGAGAGTTGTTCAACTTTTAGCAAGGTTTTGAAAGAGCCCCCCCCCCTTTCTCGCACGGAAAAAAAAATCCAGTCATACTTATTATGTTGCGATTCAATTAACTGCATTATTTCACACAATAATCTACCCGATTAAGGTATTTAGTCTTGGAGTGAGGGGGTATGCAATCTCGAACACATTTTTGTAGACTATAGTATTGAGTGCTTTACATGTCAAATCAATTCATCCAAATAAGCTATTCAGCCTTGGCGCTCGAATTTGTGCCTTACAATGGGTTTTCAAAATTGTAAATAGTACATCAGTGCATTATAATAAACAGCTTCACATTGGTGTAAAGTTATAGAGATTTAATCAATTAATTCAAGGATAAAGTAGGTTATTTATTTATAATTTTTGTCAATATTGATGTTGTTTTGGTGATACTTTCTAAGTTGCAGTTGTGTATGTTCGATCATGAAAGGGAGAGGGGTGAGGCGTTCCAAGAGGGCTTCCACTTGTCCATATGCAGTAACAGAAGCTCAACAGGGACAACAGGGAAATCGCAATTGCAGGAGGTTGTGACGAGGGTGACAGCTAGGGTTACCACAGATAATGTGGAAGCTATGCAGCAGGCCAAAGTGCCAGTTACAGCAACTGAACCGGAAGGTAGTGTGTTGACCAATGTTAGTAATTCTTCTCCAACAATGAATTATCCCTCACAGTTGGCTGGGTCTGATCAGAATGACACCAGACTGTTTCAGGTTCAATTGTTACTTCATATTTAGGCTGCAACATCTCTCAACAAATCAAACAAAACATAGCCAGTAAAGAGTTTGTTGATTTAAGTCCAATGTTATCGCAGCCATCTAAGGTAAACGATGATAAGCATTTTTCACTGATCAGTGGTGAACTGGTTGTGAAAAACAAAATCAAGTTCCCCAATACAGTCGACATAGACATGTGGACTGATGCCTTCATAGTATATAGTTCTATATACACCTCTGTCCATTCAGGTTAGACATCTGGCTTGCTAAAATGCATGCATACTGTACGCCTAGGTACCAAACGCGTTGGTGGAAATGCTATGATGAGCAGTTCAGGCTTAAGAAGGCCCAAAACCATTATATACCTTGGGATATAGTGGACCAAGAAATATGGCTCATTTATATGCATTATGGTGGTTCAACGTCAGTGAGTTTAGCAAAAACAACTAAAATAGGCCATAAAGTCAAGAAATATTTTATTACAATATTGGGAATTGCAACAGATTTCTTTGTTTTTATAGACACATATATTTATATTATATATATATATATTTGCATTCCTCGTTCAGGTAGTCATCAAAAGTTAAACTGTCTAAATAAAACCTCTAATTCAGACAATTCAACTACAAGTCATTCTTTTGGGCAACACTTCCTCGGGCAGCAAACAGGCCCCGTTCACCAAGCCAAATTTGAGGCAAACAGAAAATGTAATGGACCTCAGACACACCCCAATTATTTTAACCATGTTGTACTGGACAGACTGCTACAACAACATCCAGATAGATGACTAGTTAAGGAGTTAGTTTCTGGTTTTAAAACAGGTTTTTCATTGCACTACCAAGGCCTAAGGGGCCATACTAATTGTAGAACTTGTTTTCTATTAAAGGGCTGGGAATGAGGCTTTGCTTCAGATACAGAAAGAAATGGGTGCAGGTAGGGAGGCGGGATTCTTTTATTATCTCCCTTTGCCTAGTCTAAAACTGTCTCCCATTGGATTGGTTCCAAAGAAAGATGGATCTTTCAGACTCATTCATCATCTTTCTTCCCCTAAGGATAACAGTCTTAACACCCTTATAGATGAAAATTATGTAGGGTATTGTTCACAAATTTTACGACATTATTGATATAGTTCGATGCTTAGGACCTAATACTTTGATGGTTAAAATCGACATTAAGTCGACTTTCCTCTTACTACACATATGTCAAGAAGATTTTTAATTGTTAGGATTTAATCTGGGGAACATATACTTGTTGACAAATGCTAACCCATGTGTTAACCATCTCTTGTTCCCTTTTGGAAAAAAAATTCTTCTTCGCTTGAATGGTTTGTTCGAGACTTAGCAAAGTTAACTGTCGAGGATAAAACATCTGATTTGGATCACTTCTTGAATGATTTATTTTCTTCGTGGGAACCGAAGGCACATCAGATTGTCTTAATCTTATGCAAGTCTTTGCTATGGTCTGTGAAAATTAAGGGGTTCAGATATCTGATGAAGAAATCAACCCACGTATGAGTATTCTTGGGTTTAGTAATTGATTGTTGATATGCAAATAAAAATCCCTCGACATAAACTTGACTTGCTGGCTAGGATTCTTAATGAGGTAGGAAAGAAAAAGAAGGTTTGCTCAAAGGCTCAAAAGGCGGAGGAGCTTTCATTCACGGTAGCTTGGCATACTTCTCTTTGTCTGAGGCTTGGATGGAGAGTGTTTTAATTCGAGACATAACATTCCTCCCTCGAACTGGTTCCTAATTTCTTGGCATCTTTTATCTTGAGTTCAACAAACAGATTTAATTGTACACTGACAATGAGGGGCTAGTGTCCATTTTGAACAAGAACACATCTAAGTCATGCAGAGTTATGGAACTTGTCCGTCCATTTGTTCTTAAGCGTATGTTGCACACTATTTAGTTTAGGGCTGTACATATTTCAGTTGAATTCAATTGCTGAGGTTATCTTTCGGCAGCAGTGGGAGCAGTTTCGCAGGTTGGCCCCTCATGCTGCTTTCGTCCCTCCCAAGATCTCAGCATCATTTCAGGAGTTGATCTACAACATGAAACTAATAGGCTCATGAAGGCATCCATTTCAGCTAATTCAAGACAAGGTTATGATACTGGCATTGGTAGTTTTGAGCAATTTTGTTTAGCTTATAACTTTGTTTTGCCTCTTGCTCAACACCAGCTGATATAATTGATAGATTATCTGTCTTCTCAGGGTGCTGCGCTGGCAACTGTTAAGACATATGTTTCAGGCATTAGCTTCAAATGCAAAATGTTATTGGAAATGACCAGGTTAGATACAAGGTCAGACACGCGACTTCCTTTTTCATCTGAGATTCTTGCCAAAATAATTAAAGTTTCACCAATGGTGTGCAGCTCATTCTATGAAGCACATTTGTTTGCTGCTCTTTTAGTAACAGCATTGTTTAACATTTTACGTGTCAGGGAGTTAGTGGCTACCACGCTGGGCGAGTTGCGTCATGCTCTATCTTTTCACAATGTTTCAGTCTGAGCCAAGTCTGGCTTAGTTAGGTTAAGACTACCACAAGAAATTCTGAAAAAAAGTATCTTGCTGCCGTAGGCGTGCCTTAAGGTGGCTACAAGTCTCATTCCTTCAGAGTGGGGTCAACTATATTTGCTTCAATGAAGGGGTTTTCAGAAGACAAAATTTGAGATGGGGCATTTGGAATCTAGGACTTTAATTTAAAGGGAATGGGTTTTTTGTAATTTTACATGGTCTCTTTAAATTGATACATTTTACTAGGACACCTAGCTTATTTTAAGCTTAAGTTTTCAGACTAAAGTATACAGATATGGATTGTTTGCGCTTCTATTTTATGGCACTAAGGGTGAACTACTCTGGGAGAATTTGGTTAGGAATGTAAGGATTTTATTCTCTCTTGAAAATTCGCTTGATTTTCTTGTTACACATTGTGGGGGCAATGACATATGGAAGTGTAATTCAGAGCTTTAGAGATTCTGGATGCTTGCTTCTCTAAAAGCATTATCTGTTCTACTCCCCAACACAAGATTAGTTTAGTCAGCTCTTTTACCTCGTTTAAAGTGGAGAGGGTGTGTATCCAACAGGGGCTGTACCTTAAATCCCAGTTAGAATTAACACTCATATAAGTGCTTACATTATGAAACAGGGGGATGAGTACATAAGATATCCAGACATAACTTACTGTAATCTAGAACTTTTTCTAGATGATGTTCATTTGAGTAGCTTAGGCAATGACATTTTCAACAGGGTCTTCAGACCGTATTATCGTCATCATTTTTTGTTAAATTTGTTTGCTGCTCTTTTAGTAACAGCATTGTTTAACATTTTACGTGTCAGGGAGTTAGTGGCTACCACGCTGGGCGAGTTGGGTCATGCTCTATCTTTTCACAATGTTTCAGTCTGAGCCAAGTCTGGCTTAGTTAGGTTAAGACTACCACAAGAAATTCTGAAAAAAAAGTATCTTGCTGCCGTAGGCGTGCCTTAAGGTGGCTACAAGTCTCATTCCTTCAGAGTGGGGTCAACTATATTTGCTTCAATGAAGGGGTTTTCAGAAGACAAAATTTGAGATGGGGCATTTGGAATCTAGGACTTTAATTTAAAGGGAATGGGTTTTTTGTAATTTTACATGGTCTCTTTAAATTGATACATTTTACTAGGACACCTAGCTTATTTTAAGCTTAAGTTTTCAGACTAAAGTATACAGATATGGATTGTTTGCGCTTCTATTTTATGGCACTAAGGGTGAACTACTCTGGGAGAATTTGGTTAGGAATGTAAGGATTTTATTCTCTCTTGAAAATTCGCTTGATTTTCTTGTTACACATTGTGGGGGCAATGACATATGGAAGTGTAATTCAGAGCTTTAGAGATTCTGGATGCTTGCTTCTCTAAAAGCATTATCTGTTCTATTCCCCAACACAAGAGTAGTTTAGTCAGCTCTTTTACCTCGTTTTAAGTGGAGAGGGTGTGTATCCAACAGGGGCTGTACCTTAAATCCCAGTTAGAATTAACACTCATATAAGTGCTTACATTATGAAACAGGGGGATGAGTACATAAGATATCCAGACATAACTTACTGTAATCTAGAACTTTTTCTAGATGATGTTCATTTGAGTAGCTTAGGCAATGACATTTTCAACAGGGTCTTCAGACCGTATTATCGTCATCATCTGCTTCTGTGTTGCCCATAAAGTGTGAACGGGGTCCTTGGTTATGGCTTTAGCTGGCATGCAGGTGAAAATGTTTGGTCAATTTTGCCTTAAATTTTGATTTATGGTCATGTGGATTGGTTTTCTAAACATATGCTTAATTGATTTCTGTGTGGTGTATTTGCTGAATTTTAAGTGACGCCAAATCGCCCATAATTTTGTCAGGGTCGGCTCCCTATTTCATTTGCTACAAGTTGTAGATTTTTGTTGGATTTGACCTACATTTTTCAGCCGGGTCATTGGTGCCCCCCCCCCCCCCCCCCCCCCCAAAACCAAAAGCATTTTGCTTTAAAATCTGACATTTTATTTATAGCTGGTTTAAATTTGTGGTCTGGCTACCTTAACTGTGGCACAATTTTCCCTCGGTATTGCTATATGCTGTTATTATTGACCAGACATTCTTCTCGCATTCTATTGTGGCAGTGGCAACTCTTTACTTGTATACTTGTACAGTGTTGTCATTTGGCGGTATTTTTCTGGTAGGCAACAGAATGTTCTGCTTTTTTGGGAAAGTCTACATCATTTTAAATCACATTATATTGTCAGCTTTTGAGTCCCGGTGAGATTCCTACACCCACTGGGTGTTATAGCAGGGGTACCGGGTAATAAGGCGTATGGTGGCAACTGCCTTTCGGAACAAATGTAAATATATGTGTATGCGTTATGTTAATGTGTTTTGTATATGTATTCTGTGTATGTCCTATATGAATGTGCTATGTGTATGTATAATGTGTTATGTGTATGCATAATGTGTATGTAAATGTGATATGTGTTATGAGTTATGTCTATGTATTACGTGTTATGTATTACGTGTATATGCTATGTGTTATGTGTATATGTTATATGTATGTGTTGTGTATGTGTTATATGTATGTGTTATGTTTTATGTGTCTGTGTATGTGTTATGTTTTATGATGACATAGTTTATATAATAAGTGGCTACAACACGATTTTCATTTTTCCCCAACTCGTGGAAAACACTTTCTGTAATTTGTATTTATAGCTAAATATATAAGTGACAAGAAATTATCAGAGCAATTTACTACACTAATTCGACATCTATTCAAGAATGCGGTACCTTGGTTAGTGTTATATCGAGTTATACCCTCTACACTGTCTATACTGTCTATATTGTCTATACTCTCTATACTGTCTATAATGTCTATACTGCCTTCACTGTCTATACTGTCTATACTGTCTATACTGTCTGTACTGTCTGTACTGTAGTCTGTTTATAATGTCTATACTGTCTATACTGTCAGTACTGTCTGTACTGTCTGTACTGTCTATACTGTCTGTACTGTCTATACTGTCATATACTGTCTATACTGTCTATACTGTCAGTATTGTTTGTACTGTCTATACTGTCTATACTGTCTGTACTGTCTATACTGTCTATACTGTCTGTACTGTCTATACTGTTTGTACTGTATATACTGTCTTATACTGTCTATACTGTCTTATACTGTCTTCAATGTCTATACTGTCTGTACTGTCTGTATTCTCTGTACTGTCTATACTGTCTTATACTGTCGGTACTGTCTGTACTGTCTATACTGTCTGTACTGTCTGTACTGTAGTCTGTACTGTCTGTAATGTCTATACCGTCTATAATGGCTATACTGTATATACTGTCTAAACTGTCTGTACTGTCTATAATGTATATACTGTCTATACTGTCTGTACTGTTTATACTGTCTATATTGTCTTTACTGTCTGTACTGTTTATAATGTGTATACTGTCTATACTGTCTATACTGTCTATACTGTTTATACTGTCTGTACTGTCTATAATGTATGTACTGTTTATAATGTCTATACTGTTTGTACTGTCTATACTGTCTATACTGTCTGTACTGTCTATACTGTCTATACTGTCTGTACTGTCTATACTGTCTTATACTGTCTATACTGTCTTTACTGTCAGTAATGTCTGTACTGTCTGTACTGTCTATACTGTCTGTACTGTCTATACTGTCTTATACTGTCTATACTGTTTGCAATGTCTGTACTGTCTATACTGTCTATAATGTCTATAATGTCTATAATGTATATAATGTATATACTGTCTATAATGTATATACTGTCTATAATGTATATACTGTTTATAATGTCTATACTGTCTATAATGTATATACTGTCTATAATGTCTGTACTGTTGATAATGTCTATACTGTCTATACTGTCTATACTGTCTATAATGTCTATACTGTCTGTACTGTCTATACTGTCTATACTGTCTATACTGTCTGTACTGTCTATACTGTCTGTACTGTCTATACTGTCTATACTGTCTGTCTATACTGTCTATACTGTCTGTACTGTCTATAATGTCTATACTGTCTATAATGTCTATACTGTCTATAATGTATATACTGTCTATAATGTGTATACTGTCTATAATGTGTATACTGTCTATAATGTGTATACTGTCTATAATGTGTATACTGTCTATAATGTCAATACTGTCTATAATGTCTATACTGTCTATAATGTCTATACTGTCTATAATGTATATACTGTCTATAATGTATATACTGTCTATAATGTCTATACTGTCTATAATGTCTATACTGTCTATAATGTATATACTGTTTATACTGTCTGTACTGTCTATAATGTCTATACTGTCTATAATGTCTATACTGTCTATAATGTATATACTGTCTATAATGTATATACTGTCTATAATGTCTATACTGTCTATAATGTATATACTGTCTATAATGTCTGTACTGTTGATAATGTCTATACTGTCTATACTGTCTATACTGTCTATACTGTCTATACTGTCTGTAATGTATATACTGTCTATAATGTATATACTGTCTATAATGTCTATACTGTCTATAATGTCTATACTGTCTATAATGTATATACTGTCTATAATGTCTATACTGTCTATACTGTGTATAATGTCTTTACTGTCTGTACTGTCTATACTGTCTGTACTGTCTATACTGTCTATACTGTCTGTACTGTCTATACTGTCTGTACTGTCTATACTGTCTGTACTGTCTATACTGTCTATACTGTCTGTACTGTCTGTACTGTCTATACTGTCTGTACTGTCTATACTGTCTGTACTGTCTATACTGTATTATACTGTCTATACTGTCTATACTGTCTTATACTGTATTCAATTACTGCACTGTCTGTACTGTCTGTATTCTCTGTACTGTCTGTACTGTCTATACTGTCTTATACTGTCTGTACTGTCTATACTGTCTATACTGTCTATACTGTCTATACTGTCTATACTGTCTTATACTGTCGGTACTGTCTATACTGTCTATACTGTCTGTAATGTCTGTACTGTATGTACTGTCTGTACTGTCTATACTGTCTGTACTGGCTGTACTGTCTATATTGTCTGTACTGTCTATACTGTGTGTACTCTCTGTACTCTCTGTACTGTCTGTACTGTATGTACTGTCTGTACTGTCTATACTGCCTCTACTGTCTATACTGTCTGTACTGTCTGTACTGTTTATACTGTCTATAATGTCTATAATGTATATACTGTCTATACTGTCTGTACTGTCTATACTGTCTATACTGTCTGTACTGTCTATACTGTCTATACTGTCTGTACTGTCTATACTGTCTGTACTGTCTATACTGTCTGTACTGTCTATACTGTCTATACTGTCTGTACTGTCTGTACTGTCTATACTGTCTGTACTGTCTATACTGTCTGTACTGTCTATACTGTATTATACTGTCTATACTGTCTATACTGTCTTATACTGTCGGTACTGTCTATACTGTCTATACTGTCTGTAATGTCTGTACTGTATGTACTGTCTGTACTGTCTATACTGTCTGTACTGGCTGTACTGTCTATATTGTCTGTACTGTCTATACTGTGTGTACTCTCTGTACTCTCTGTACTGTCTGTACTGTATGTACTGTCTGTACTGTCTATACTGCCTCTACTGTCTATACTGTCTGTACTGTCTGTACTGTTTATACTGTCTATAATGTCTATAATGTATATACTGTCTGTACTGTCTATACTGTCTATAATGTATATACTGTCTGTACTGTCTATACTGTCTATAATGTATATACTGTCTGTACTGTCTGTACTGTCTGTACTTTCTATACTCTATATACTGTCTAGACTGTCTCTTCTGTCTTTAATGTCTTTAATGTCTATACTGTCTATACTGTCTGATACTGTCGGTACTGTCTATACTGTCTATACTGTCTGTACTGTCTGTACTGTCTGTACTGTCTGTAGTCTCTGTAGTCTCTGTACTGTCTGTACTGTCTGTACTGTCTGTACTGTATGTACTGTCTGTACTGTCTATAATGTCTGTACTGTCTATACTGTCTGTACTGTCTGTACTGTTTATACTGTCTATAATGTCTATAATGTATATACTGTCTGTACTGTCTATACTGTCTATAATGTATATACTGTCTGTACTCTCTGTAGTCTCTGTACTGTCTGTACTGTCTGTACTGTCTATACCGTCTATAATGTATATACCGTCTGTACTGTCTGTACTGTCTGTACTTTCTATACTCTATATACTGTCTATACTGTCTCTTCTGTCTTTAATGTCTATACTGTCTATACTGTCTATACTGTATATTATCTGTACTGTCAATACTGTCTTTACTTTCTATAATGTCAATTTTGTCTTATACTGTCCATTCTGTCTATACTGTCTATACTGTCTAAACTGTCTGTACTGTCTATACTGTCTATACTGTCTGTAATGTCTGTACTGTATGTACTGTCTGTACTGTCTATACTGTATATACTGGCTGTACTTTCTATACTGTCTGTACTGTCTATAATGTCTGTAATGTCTATAATGGCTGTAATGTCTGTACTGTATGTACTGTCTGTACTGTCTATACTGTATATACTGGCTGTACTGTCTATACTGTCGGTACTGTCTGTACTGTCTATACTGTCTGTACTGTCTATAATGTCTGTTCTGTCTGTACTGTCTGTACTTTCTGTACTGTCTGTACTGTCTATACTGTCTGTACTGTCTATACTGTCTGTACTGTCTGTACTGTCTGTACTGTCTATACTCTCTGTACTGTCTGTACTGTCTATAATGTCTATAATGTATATACTGTCTGTACTGTCTATAATGTCTATAATGTATATACTGTCTGTACCGTCTATACTGTCTATACTGTCTCTTCTGTCTTTAATGTCTATACTGTCTATACTGTCTATACTGTATATTATCTGTAATGTCAATACTGTCTTTACTTTCTATAATGTCAATTTTGTCTGTATTGTCTATTCTGTCTATACTGTCTATACTGTCTATAATGTCTATAATGTCTATATTGTCTATGCTGTCTATACTGTCTGTTCTGTCTATACTGTCTGTACTGTACTGTCTGTACTGTCTGTACTGTCTATACTGTATATAATGTCTATACTGTCTATAATGTTTATACTGTCTGTACTGTCTGTACTGTCTATACTGTCTATCATGTTTATACTGTCTATACTGTCTGTACTGTCTGTACTGTCTATACTGTATATAATGTCTATACTGTCTATAATGTTTATACTGTCTGTACTGTCTGTACTGTCTATACTGTCTATCATGTTTATTCTGTTTATACTGTCTGTACTGTCTATACTGTCTAAACTGTCTATAATGTTTATACTGTCTGTACTGTCTGTACTGTCTGTACTGTCTAAACTGTCTATAATGTTTATACTGTCTATACTGTCTGTACTGTCTGTACTGTCTGTACTGTCTATATTGTCTGTAATGTATTTACTGTCTATTCTGTCTATACTGTCTGTACTGTCTATATTGTCTGTACTGTCTATAATGTTTATACTGTCTGTACTGTCTGTACTGTCTGTACTCTCTGTACTGTCTAAACTGTCTATAATGTTTATACTGTCTGTACTGTCTGTACTGTCTATATTGTCTGTACTGTCTGTACTGTCTGTACTGTCTATATTGTCTGTAATGTATTTACTGTCTATTCTGTCTATACTGTCTGTACTGTCTATACTCTCTGTACTGTCTATAATGTCTGTACTGTCTGTACTGTCTGTACTCTCTGTACTGTCTGTACTGTCTGGACTGTCTGTACTGTCTGTACTCTCTGTATTGTCTGTAATGTCTGTACTGTCTGTACTGTCTGTACTGTCTATATTATCTGTAATGTCTATAATGTCTATACTGTCTGTACTGTCTATACTGTCTGTACTGTCTGTACTGTCTATAATGTTTATACTGTCTATACTGTCTGTACTGTCTGTGCTGTCTATACTGTCTGTACTGTCTGTACTGTCTATACTGTCTGTACTGTCTATACTCTCTGTACTGTCTATACTGTCTGTACTGTCTATAATGTCTGTACTGTCTGTACTGTCTGTACTGTCTGTACTGTCTATACTGTCTGTACTGTCTGTACTGTTTATACTGTCTATAATGTCTATAATGTATATACTGTCTGTACCGTATATACTGTCTGTACTTTCTATACTCTATATACTGTCTATACTGTCTTTAATGTCTATACTGTCTATACTGTCTATACTGTCTGTACTGTCTATACTGTCTATACTGTCTATGCTGTCTATACTGTCTGTACTGTCTGTACTGTCTAAACTGTCTATAATGTTTATACTGTCTGTACTGTCTGTATTGTCTGTAATATCTGTACTGTCTGTACTGTCTGTACTGTCTATATTGTCTGTAATGTATTTACTGTCTATTCTGTCTATACTGTCTATACTATCTAATAATAGTAATCCTGTACATCACATCCAACGAGTAAACAGTTTTCATTAAAAATAACAAACAAAAACAATAATAATGTATTGGAGTACCTCTGGCTACTCCACTGATGAAGGAATAGGAAAGGAAATGCGGCCATGTCTTATCTTAACCACAACCCGGAATTGCACAAGCATAGTAAACAGCGAGACACACAGATGATTACTTATCTATAACATATGAATGCATGTATGCATACCCGAACAGCATGGTTGAAATAAATGTTAGCGTGAGATCATTTAAATACCGAATACGTCGATAAGTTTTTTAAATGTGTCACTCTGTTTTGGCTGAAAATAGAACCATTTTCTCGGAAGCCCATTTGTCAGAGATAAAGACTTGTCTGCTAGATAAAATGGAGAAGGCGAGACATGTTTGTTTTTCAGATTATGTTATTGTGTTATAAATCACGTTTAGATAAGTCAAAATACCACAGTCGGATATACAGAGTGATATAGCATGTTTGCCGCTTTTCACTCTTTATAACGGAACATCAGAAGATACACAAGATGGAACATGGCTGCGAAGAGGTAATGAATGTTGACTTAGCGTGCTGCTTAGTTTCTATCGGTTATGGAACCGTAATACAACCATGTAAAAACAGTAATGACAAACATTTACATTTCAATCTATTGAAACACTGAAGATTCAAGACAGCGTTGATAATAATGTTACACACACATTCGAACCTACCTAATATGACTCCTCTTTATAACATAAAAAAAAACTGTTTACAACGGTAACTTTTTCTATATTTGAGTGTCTTCTATTGACGGTTCGACTCCAGCTGCATGTTGATTAAAATTTCAGTTTAGACAATGCTATGAACTCAAGCCGCAACTAAATATACGTGTATGGCTTGCAGCGAAGGTTTAAAAGCTATGCCAAAGGGTTGAACAAAAGGCAATCTATTACATTACATATCTAACTGGTGCTGGACGAACATCAATTACATAGTGTCAAAGTGTCATTATAGCTGATAGCAATGATTGTTTATTCACCGTATCAATACACCCGAATTTCTGTTACAACCATACAGTGAACGTATAGGATCTTATGTTGATTAATACTCTAATGTCTGTCACGACAAATACTTTAATGTCTATCACGACACATACTATAATGTCTGTCACGACAAATACTTTAATGTCTATCACGACACATACTATAATGTCTATCACGACACATACTCTAATGTCTGTCACGACAAATACTCGAATATCTATCACGACAAATACTCTGTCTATCACGAGAAATATTGTAATGTCTATCGCGAGAAATATTATAATGGCTGTCATGACAAATTCTCTTATGTCTATCATGACAAATACTCTAATGTCTATCATGATTGCCTCCGTGGTTTCTCCACATCTGCTTGTGCTTTTGCTTCTGAACCATAAAATCAATATATTTTTATCCTCACTGTCAAATACATGTATCCACTCACTTACTGACCAGTGTGCTAGGTGCCTAATTATCTTGTGCAACTGTAACCTTATCCTGTCGAGATGTTTTCTCGAGATCCTTGTTATTGTTCTAATCTGTCTCCTGTAACATTAATCCTACCCAACAACAACATTACCCTGCTCCGGAACGGGAACATACAGGTTTCTAGCAGAAAATTACTTCTAAAATGAAACAACAGCAATAACTTATATGTCAATAAATCAATACAAACCAGGACTCACGTTTCAAAAATGGGTCATAACAAAAGTGAAACTAAGAACGGGAGCTATGCATTACCCTGCGATCAGTAAGGGGACACGTTCAGTTGATCCCATTGCTTACAGTGCATTTTTTAGCCAATCAAAACGCATCTTATGTTTCCCTTTTCACCATTTTTGTACAAATTGGACGGACTATCGAAAGCTGGTTGAAAACGTGAATTTGCCTATCATTTGTAGGTTTTCGTTTACTTTGTCCAATAAATACGTTATTCACGTCGCAGCCATCTTAGTTTGGTTAACATTTGGGACACAGGGATACTATCGATTAAAAGCATGATCAAATATGACGTGTTCCAAGCAAAACAGTATCTGACGAAATTTGCCAATTGTGTTTTGATTGGATGGTTGGAAGGTCATCTGAACATGAATCGTTTCAGTCAGATCTTCGTATCATAGGGTATACTGACAATCTGTAATATTTCAATCAGATATGAATAGGGTGTTTTTTAACACCATAAAGTTAACACGTTGACAATACAAAGCTACGACAAATCTCAGGAACTAAAACTCCACCGAAAACAATATCAACCTATATATTTAAATTGATAGCATCAAATACAATATATTTAAGAAAAGAATATTGCGGTAAATGGGCACATTGACAGTCTATACATTAGCAGTGAACATGGATGGTGCGTGCTTGCTTTAACACTGTGATTTGATATCAGATAGATAACGACATTATAATAAACATACCATGCATAAGTAATTTCCATATCGCTTCCTATCTCAATATTGTTTACAGCTAACCACCAGGATGCCGAAAATATTCATTCAGCGAATAACTAAGCAATGGATTCATGAAACAATTTACGGTTTCTGCAAATATGCTTGGGATCAAAATTGTAGACATTCAGTATAAAAACAAAGGAGGTTTTATTTGCCTAAGCAGAAGCGATTCTAAATGAGGGGAGGTGTTATCAATTAAAATCTCCCAGAAAAAAAAATTACAAATCAAGATGTGTAAACAATTGTGTTGAAGATACACACACGTGAATAAAAACTTTAAATAATCATCTAGTAATGTACAGTATATTGTGTTGAAGCTACTATTGTGTTGGTAATGGACGTCCCAATAGTCATGTCATTGACAGTACACGTGAACGTAGCGTGTCGGCGGCATTGCTAACAATGTGACTGGATATAAATGCATATCACATAACCATTCACAATTTATACGCTGATACTTCCTGGTTGAGTCTGCACTTGTGTAGATAAAGATCATATTGGTAAAAACGTAATATATATATATATATATATATACGTAGAAACAGGCAATTGAGTGTAATTCTTTCCTACCGCATGCCTATGTGTAAGTCGTTTACTGACAAATACAAACTTAATGTAGTTACAGAAGAGTACCTAGACCGTGAATGTACAACTCGATTAGATCAAAGCCCGCTTTTAAACGTACAGAAATATATACGTAGAAAAAGGCCATTGAGTGTAATTCTTTTTATACCGCTTACTTGCCATTCAAATTCAGCTTAGATCAAAAGAGTATACTTATGAAAGACAAGTGAATTGCAATATATTTAATGATAAATACAGTATATGCCGGATAATGAAAACAAGTGACTCCGGGCCTATATGGCCAGCTGACTATAACTACTGTAACAACAATAAAACTAAAATTCAATTAAGAATGAGTTGTTCATGATGATATTTATGGTTGGAAATAGAGCGAACACTTAAACCAAATTTGTGCGATTTTCCCCTTTTGGAGACCAATCTCTTTTAGACTGACTTTTTAATCCACTCAAGCATATAAGGAAAGGTATTTTAAAACTTTCAAAGTTTAAAGCAGGTTACCGTTTTGTGCTCCGTCCCTCTTTTCCCATAGGTCTAGCCAGTCTCAAAAATATGATTGTCCTCCTCAGTGATGTTTTTGACCAAATTGTAATAGGAAGCGTTCTAAAAAAGTAATATAAGTTCTCTGTCCCTAGGGATAGAACCATCCTTATTTATTTAAATTATGATCGATACAGCAAAAAATTATGCACGGCGGAGGGCGGATGTCTCACGACGACAGACGAAACACGATGACCATATGTGATCTTGACCATTCGGCATAGAGGACCTGATCAACCGCATTACAAAAGTGTTGTGTGTTTTACGGACTCCTCATTGATGCTAGGTGACACAAATGCGGTAGAAAGGGGCGTATACTAACCCTTTACTTAAATCAATGTTTTTTTCGGACATAATAATTTAAAAACAGAAAATGAAATATGTACGTGTAAACAGCTTTGGGGACTAATAATCTCTGCATGCAGATTTCAATACCTGCTATTTTTTTTGTCTGTATAGAGTTTTGTCGCCTCCTGTAATTACTTTAAGCCCCTAGAATCATTGACGAGTCCTGGAAAGACGAAACATCTGTATGACACAGTTCAAACAATTAAGGCTCTCCTATATCTAGCTCGCAGTTTGTTTTTAAAGGTGTTAATATCCTGTGGGTCTTTTATACATTTTAATCATGTACATACGCTGGTAACGAACAATTTTATTATATATGATATCAAAATTAATAGTATACAGACCAATATATATATATTGTAATGTTTTATCTAATTGATATATGGCCGATAGGGATGAGACAGCTACTATAGACAGGAATACTCAATAACACTTTGTAATTCAAATAAACATTGGATGTTGTCACTTTTGTTGTGTTTAATGTGTTAAGTTACATGTATCTTAATATATATGTCCACATTATTACGTACATACAAACATTCACGGAAATGTGTCATCAAGCAGTTTTGTTATGTTTTATCGACGAAATTCGAGGCAGGATCACCATACTGAACATTACCTTTGCTTGAATATTTGCAGCCGTTCGGGAGCGTTTCAGCATCAAGTGGATATGACTCGGCTTCACAATCGAGCCTACCAGCAAACAAAGTCAGGTATTAACGCTACTTTTTAGTTTCATATAGATTACCAAACTTCAATATTAAAACATTTACGAAACAAGTTAAATAGACATTTAATCACTTTTTGGCCCCGTTGGAAGCGCATGAATGGTGTTTTTGTTACTATGCGGGGAAACTGGAGTTCTCTATAGCTGTTCGTTTGAAGTGGTAAGTAATGATTGCACTATCATGCATTAAGTCAAACAAGTCCGGTATTTTAATAACGATGCAATCAATACTGAATTGATCCGTCTGTAATGCACGTGTATTTGCCTATATATTCCGAGTAAATATCACCTTCCAAGGAAATGATACAATCAAACATTCCGTTATCGGTTTTACCTAACATTGTCATAAGGTGGAGTCAATTTACAGGTTATATATGGCCCTTCTAACACGTTGCTTGGGAATTCTTATATAACAGCGTTCTCCAGATTATTTATTTGTTGGATGGGGACATAACGTATTATCTTCTTTACATAGCATCACGTATAATTAAAAGTCGCCGAGTCATTTAAGAGGCGGTGTATATAACATGTCCCTGTCTGGGCCCGGCGTACTGTGATATATTTAGAGTGAGGAGATATTTATCGGTAATATTTCAAGAACTAAATTCCCTAATTGTTAGGGCTGTTGTATTCATTGGTTCCTATATGTGACACAGTAGTATAAGCTGTGGGTATTTCTGGCTAGGCGATTGGGTGCCGTTGATCGTGAGTTCGAGGCCCGGTTAGGGCACGAGTCATAAATATGTCTTCCTTCCTCAATTGTGTTACTATGTTATATATATATATAACACAACATAACGATATTTAGTGTTGTCTATACCCACTACATATGTGTAACTGTTTCATGTTCTATGTCTATATGTGATCGTTTGTAAATTACCTGTGTCTTGATAAAGGGGCAGATTGCCTCGAAAATTCGACAATTTACTTGTCTGTTATGACGTTATATATATATATGTAATCAACAAAACAGTAAACCAATCTATGTAGCAACACAAATGAACCTGGTAGTAGGAATTCATCATAGTACTGCAGTAAACAATCAACAAAGTAGTAAAGTATCAACAAAGTAGTAGAACATCAACAAAGAAGTAAAACTCAACAAAGTAGTAATAGGCACAGGTTAACGTTAAACGAGTCGTATAATAGATTTGCTCTGAACACATGTAGGCATTGTAAGTACATTGTATCTTCCTTTTCTTATTTTGCCTAGGAAATTGTGATATGAATATTGCCTGTCTAAATGATCAAGATTTGTTTTATCAGAAGTAGAATATGATATATTGTTTTATAATAGACGCTACTAATAGCAAACACACAGATTTATGTATACCACGTGATACATATAAGCATGTAGAAAAAAATAATATATCAAAGTGAAATAGCTATAATTTAGTATTTATTTGAAGATTCTGGGATACATTTGAGATGGATGGGCCATCGGATATACGAAGAGGAATCCGAAATTACATAGGAATAATTCGTGTTCTGAAGATAGTGGCGTTCGTCCTGTTAAATGCGTCTTTGTTGCTGTGTACAGTGTGTCAGAGATTAACATTGATGTTACTCATCCCTTCCGGAAAAGTAAGTTACATATAAATATCTATATTGTTTTGACTTTTGTCTAGTTTCTTGCTTTTAATATCAATATCATTAGTGAATCTTTAACTTTACCATTTCGTTGTTCACAAGGGATATAGATGTCAACCGACTGAAGACGAGTTTATCGTTGAGCGACTCAGACAAAGATTGTTGTTATGCTGTGGAATATGTTTTCCATATTTGTTCATATTTCTGGCTGGACTTTGGAGATTTATCTTTGGAAAGACTGAGCGACCTTCATTACTTCTCTCCTTAAAGGTGAATATTCAAACCAAACTGCTGTCTATCCCAAGTATGATTAAGGACATACAAGGATTTCTTTTCTATATTCTGGCCGTTAGTAACCTAGACTAGTGAAGATAGGGGCCAAATATCGCTAAATTGAACAGACCATTTTGATAGCTTTGTTATGGCACAGAGTTATAAGTCAGGCCCTTACTTAGCTATCTCAATACCCCATGATAGCAATTATAGGGTCCAAGGTTACTAATCTAGGATCCTTGGTACATGTAGCTATGCTAAGGCCTTTGGCTACTATATATAATGCAAGTCATGACTCGAATATTACTGTCCTTAATCGGGGCAGTGTTGGCTATAAGTTGATTCATTTTAAATTGTTTATCTTACCTAGAAAACATCCAATTTTCACTAAATCAGCATCATTTAATTTTTTTTTATTAATTTATACATTTTCCAAATAAAGAAACAAATAAATAGATACATAAATGAAAATGCTGCTCCTGTAGTTAAAATGGCAGCACATACTCGACAAACGTGATATTTGATAATAGAACTGAACTTTCATCATTGCTAGCTATACTTCTTTTTATACTTTTATTCAAGGTTGTGCTCTTGGAAATGATACCAACTGGCGGGATAGCGTTTCTGGTATATCATTATTTACCTAACTTTGGCATTGTTAGCGGGACAGCTATACTTAATGCTTGCTGCCTACTACCTAGTGTATTAAATATGATGTCCTGCTTCAGTTGTGCAAATACAGAACGAAAGGATGTCACATTAAAAGCCTGGATATCACGGACTCTGGACGGGACTGCGATTCTCGTCCAAATTGGTTTGATACCGTATATACTTCTTACAGGCGTATATACGTATGATGTTTGGACGGAAACGATTGGTATAGTGATATGTTTAGCGGCAAGCTCACTGATGTGTTGGGAAAACTTTTTCGAGGGTTATGCATGTCTGAATAAGCGGGTTAAAATCACGGACAAACAGAGACCAATTCTCATGATGATAGTATCTCTAGTCAAAATCAGTGTTATGTTTGTTATTGGTATTATAGAGTCACCTAAAGATCTTAATAAATATATCGATATCCTACCAGATGCTTTCAGCAACCTTTGGTACAAACGAACATTTGACGATACGCAAGTTATTGTATTTATCTTCTCGTCATTTATCGGGTATCACATTGCATATACTGCCTGCAAATTAAATATGCAGATATTTTCGTTTGCGCTACCATTGCTACTAACTACTCCTCTCACATTGTTAGTTCACTACCTCAACTTCAAAAAACTCATCCCAGTCGTTAATTTTGAAAGCTTAAACACCTCTTGTGAGTTTCCAAAGGGCTGGGAAGAATATGCAACGTACGTGTTTGTCCTCTCTTTATACTGGATAGGAAGGCATATCTGGACGCCACGCCAGGAGAGGATGGCGAAGATAGAAGCGTAAGTGTCGCACACAGTATCCGAAATGGTTTTTTTATACTGCACGCAGGAAATATGTCTTTAAGTAAATTTTACCTGAAAAAAACCTGAAATGGACATGAATTTGAACTGAACTTGATTTGAATGTTTTGTTCCTGTCAAATTCTGCTCTTTTCAGTTAAATTTACCCCCCCCCCCCCCCCCCCCTAAAAAAGCAAAACAAAACAAATAACAAAACAAAACAAAAATTTACCTGAATTGGACCTGAAATGACATGATAACATTTTTCCTGTGTAGATTAAGACATAAGATCTCACTCATAAATATCCCGTAGGTCTACAGATATACATGTATTGATATTTCTTCCACTATGTTTATAATTTTTACTACACATGTTGAGACTGAAATTTGTGTAGGAATCGATTTACTTGTTGTTTAATCTAGTCTATAAATACCTGAATGTGCTTAGATAACATCCGATTGCATATATATAAATCAGTTTAATTGACTGTATATAGTATTGACAATGGTAGTCACTGTTCATTCAAATCCATAATTAAATAAAAAATCCAGTCGACTTATATCATTATCATGCTGTCATAACTAAAGCAGCGTATTACGACAAGTGTATTTGATGTCATTTTGTTAATCATGATATTATATTTTGTAATGCAGTTTGTTTGTGGCTCCAAAATATTGCGGGGTCCTGTTCGAGCAACATCTAGTACTGAATAGACGCCGCCACGAACAGAAGTTAGATAATACTCTCAAAAGGTAATAGGCGTATAGCACATATTGACCTTTCGATATCAAATTGCGTGTTTCACCTTGAAGGTGCTAAGGAATCACCTTATCGACTTACATTCTTTTATGTTTACTACATAGCAACACCCTCGTGTGGTGTAACTGTAACTCTGAATAATTCATTTTAAACGTGCTTTTGACATGCATGTCATTTGAATAATTGGCGGTTATCAAAGGTTATGTATGCGGATTGAACAAGGACGTATTTACTGTATATAACATGTTTTGTGTATGTTGCTATTTGTTTAAGAGCCAAACACATTGCTGAGACGTCTTCACGGATATTACACGTATCGCATTTGGCGTGACTATTATAGGTTACCTAAAGTTCATACAACGATAGAAACTATCGCTGTCCTCACTTTCAGCTATGCTGGGATACGAATACGTCTCTTCCATGAAAGATAAACAAGACATACACGATAAAATTTGATTATTTATTCACATTTAATCATTTATTTCCTTTTAATAACATGCCCCACCGGCCCTCAAATGGTCCGCTGCTGTAGGCGTCTAACTGCCAGTTATTTCTGCTGTTCACCCGTATATCATACACAATCATTTGAGATACATGTAGGGGTGGAATTTGTCGTACTCAAATGTACAGAGGATACACAATAGGACAACATCATTACATATTAATTTAAAAGATTAATAAACCGCGAAAATGGCTTTAAAAATATTACATTTCACAGCTGATGGATTTGTCATTGATGCTCTTGTCCAATTGAGATATATGTTGTAATTCCTTCAAAATATTAAGACTTTTCGTATATTTGTCTTGATAATGTACACTTCGTGGATACTTCAGAAGGACAGGGGTGTTGTTGATAATATAATTTATTTCTTGTACTATTGAAGTCTTTTCTATTGTGTTTTTGCTTGATTGTAATCTCTACTTTGATGTCATACTAAAAACATTTTCCTATTGAGACAAAGAACCGATGAAATATCTTCGCAAATATCAATAGGTAGCACGTGTAGTGCTATTGAAATGATCAAATAGAAACTATTTGTTTGATATGATTGAAATTAGTATATGTAATATTTGTCTATAACAATTCAAACAAAGGACTATCTTTGCAATTTTGCAAATATTGACATAATAAGTGTGATGATTATGTCGTGATTTTGGAATAATGAAATAAAATTTGTTTCTGTCCATTTATTGTAAGAATACGCATGATAGTAATGACTTCTTTTGAAGCAATATCGAGATGGACGTCGAGAAGCTGGGCGGAGTCCAGAGTGAAACGCCTACCAACCAGAACCTTACACCACCAGTAATCTACGCCTGCGCGACATTATGGCATGAAACATGCACGGAGATGACACAACTGATGAAATCAATTTTCGTGTAAATGTCTTACATGCACACTATATTGTGTATACATTTTGTTTTGTATGTACAATTACACTTTACAACTTTTACAATTTCTGGTATCATGATATAATGTTTTTGTTCCTTCGGGTCATATAATGATACATACATAAACATATTTACATAGATAATTGTACTAAATTGAATCGTATTATTTCACATCAAGACAGACAAAAAATTTAAATCGGCAATAATATGAAAATCCAACAAAGAGTGACCATATAGGTATAAAGTATGTCAACACCATTTATATGACCTTTTTCTAAAACGAAGATTTGTAATAAGTTAATGTGATATATCTGCTGCATTCAAGTATATTGACGTTGTAGCATATATTTCAAATATGAGAAAAGTCTGTCTAGTTGGTCTGCATTGCGGATGTATAGTGATTGCAAATTAATCTAGAAATGTGTGGTTGTAGTTAATGTGTATGCCATTAACATACATTCAACGTACTGGTTGCAGTTACTATTGTCCTTAATTGACTGGATTCTCGTTAATGTCAATAGGAATGTAATAATTTCATACCGTTACATGGCTGTAATAAAATATCAGTATATCATTTGTGCTTTTTTAAAGAATGGACATGGATTATTGTGTAAGGAAAGCTGCGGCTTCTACAAAAGAACCCACCATAGAGACGTATGAGTTCGAAAGTATGTAATACAACAAAGCACTTTTGGAAAGAATTATTCACAACAAATTGAATATATATAATGATACATTTCAAACCTATATCGCCTACATTTGCTCAGACTATTAGGTTATTTGTATACCGAGTTAATGGGTTATTTGTATCCCTAGTTAATGAGTTATTTGTATCCCTAGATAATGGGTTAGTTGTATCCCTAGTCAATGGGTTATTTGTATCCCTAGTTAATGAGTTATTTGTATCCCTAGATAATGGGTTAGTTGTATCCCTAGTCAATGGGTTATTTGTATCCCTAGTTAATGAGTTATTTGTATCCCTAGACAATGGGTTAGTTGTATCCCTAGTTAATGGGTTATTTGTATCCCTAGTTAATAGGTTAGTTGTATCGCCAGTGAATATGTTGGTTGTATAGCTATGGGTTAATTGTATAGCTAGTTAATGGGTTAATGTGTCTTACATATTGATGTTGTCACTAACGGATAACAATTAAAATGTCTTTCATTTATATCTAAGGCCACATCTTTTTCGATGATTCATTTGAATACGATAAAGAAGAAAGAAGGGTGCCAAATAAGTTTGTCAAACAGTTTGTTGAGCTGTTACCGGATGCTGCGAGGTACAGTCAAAATTTACAATTACTAATTCAAAACAATGTGATATGATATGATCTGATTCCTCACACACGTCTTATCTTTAACTTTCGACCAATAGTCAAACACCTAAGTTAATTATTTTTTATAACTAGCTCTCCTCTCGGTAACACCTTAATCTTTTAAATTTCATCCAATTTTATCTTAACAGTCAGACAACTCCCACATCTCACATCTATCGTCGTCATATAGCTTGGCGGTCAATATTAGTTACAAAACAGACATTTTTAGGATTATTACTCTGTAGCTGGCAGGCGTGTATTTGTCCATATAATAGATATATGTTGTTATAAGATATGCTTTCCTTAAGTATGATTTTAACAATTTCATCCCATTACGTTAGACATAGCACCATTGCTTTATATCGTACACTTTAAACAGGTAATATAATGGATTAAATACATGTTGCATAATCAACGTTACAAGAAACTCAAAGTATCATGTAAATGGAAAGGACTACTAAATAAACAAATCTAGAACTGTTTAATAGAGCCCCATTCTCCGTCATTTTAAGTACGTGTGTACTTCTACAGTGTATATTATTGCTGAAGGCATAACCATACGGCGGGAAATGGAATCAACTGAAAAAAAGATGATTTTGATAAATATTGAACATCCGATTTATCAAATGTAGCTGCTGTAAGACATGTCGGCAATGTACATCAACAATACTCATATCCAGAATTCATAAACCATGACAACATTTCTTAAATGGGAGTATTTTTATTTCCCTATCTATTCTTAACCATATCGAATATCAAACTGAAGGAAACCCATGCTATGTAATGCTTAAAATATTCTACTCTGAGACAGACAAATCTCTATGTCAATATTTGTAATCTTAGAAATTCTTTCTCATTGCAACTCCGGAACCTCACGTATTATTTGCCTGATATTTACAAGTGTCTTTATTCCCCAACATTATTCCCTTAGACAGTATTGACTAAACCTGCACTATATTTCTTCATGTACCATACCGTACTAAAAGTGAAGTATACACGTTAAATGAGTGTATGTATAATAATTATATATTCCGAGATGTTAATTATATTTCTCTTTCGGTCCTGCTACTGACACATGCAGTGCTGCTCACAAAACCAGGATTGGAATCGATGAACCCATTAAGATAGTGACGCCATACGGGGGTCAGCTGGTGTACCAATTGCCAGGTGGAAGTCTCCTTTATGTTCATCTCAAGGACAAGAACGTCATACGTCACCGTAAGCGATGGTCACAAGTAAGCTATTCAACTTATTATAATGTTCTCTAAGGCTAACCCTTATAAATAAGTCCATATTTAAATGCATTTTCATTGGCTTAGAAATTTATGTTATCAGTCCATAACGTAAAAACTGACGTCATCATTTATAACGTCGCTTTTGATTGGTGGATGGAGCAACGTAATGATTTGTAAGAGAAAAGAGTTCATCAATAAAGTAATTTTTGCAGGTTAAAAATGAAATTATGAAGTATTGACCTGACTATATTTTTAATGGTGTGATTGATATATTGTGAGCCTCATATTGAAGGATTTGAACTTTGCCGGACATTATTATATTGTATTCGTATTTGTATATTGTATTATTTTTCAATTCAGCGATGTTTAACGGCCTCATTGCCACTTTCATAGAATTTCAATACGAGGCCCACAACATATGAATCATCCCTAATATAAAAACCGAAGTGTACCCTTATCACAGAGTACACACCGTTTTTGTGTGTTATACCTCCATAACATTAAAAAATAGGTTCAAGTTAATCCTAAAATAATTATTTTGGTTTAAATGTTCTATAATTAACGGTTTGCTTGCTTCCGATAGGTTATGTACATGTACTACCTGCTTGGTTTTCGCATTGGACTGGAAGCAGAAAAAGCTATCAAAAAGGACAAAGACGGCACAAGAACAGAGGAGTTTAAGTTAAAAAAGGTATATATTTTTATTTTTGTCCTTTATTTGTACTTGATGTATTGCACGACCACTGAGTGATTATTTTTATCAATCAAATCCGTGAATGATGCTCTTTTGAAGCAGTTGTGTTAAAAATAACATAAGATTAAGATCCAACGTGTCTGTACCATTGTTGTTATACTGTGACGGCAAATTTAAGACAAGATATGTAATAGTGATTTGATAAACGGTACGAGGACTTTTTCGCAATGAACCGATCTGTGGTAAATTAGATTTTTCTTTGAGTAGTAAGATTTCATTGGGTTTCTGTTGATATATTTTATCGGCAGTCATTTGCTGGTAAGTTATACTTAGTCGGATACCTCTCTGTAGGTAGATAGATTTTATCCGTTGTCATTCGCTGGTAATATCTTTCTGTAGGTAGATAGATTTTACCCGTTATCATTCCCTGATAAGATCTTTCTGTGGGTAGATAGATTATATTCGTTGTCATTCGCTGGTAATATTTTCTGTAGGTAGATAGATTGTATCCGTTGTCATTCGCTGGTAAGTTATACTTTATCTTCCTGTGTTGAATTTTGCATGCGTTATGATATTGATCCCTGAAGATGGGAAAAAGAATGGATACAAATACTGTTACTAAGGTTACCAAAGAATGCGACTAAGAACATAATCCTGAATTATCCTGGTTTTCGGTACATGGAAGCAATATGGATCTGCTGCTACCATTGCTACATTTTCAGAGGACATTTCATATCTCTGCTCCTCTTCTAATGCATCATTTGACAAATTCGTGATCCTCGCCATTGGCCTTCTGACTGACTGTCCATTCGAGGTGGATTATGAGTTTTGCTTTTAGAACATGACAAACCAAACTGTGTAAATTCAATTTTGCTTTCGACCCCCTGCATTCACTTTTAATGTACATGTAATTTAGCTGTCGATAATGGCTGGTTAGCAAATATGAACATACATGACAGGTCCAGTCCAGTTAAGTATTTTTCAGGCGTCGTTTTGTGTTTTGTTTATATTTGCCAAGAGTCAGTGATTATGTAATGAGCTGTCTCGTATCATGTATCAGGCCGGTATTATTCAGGTAGCAGCTTTTCTTCCTTTGAAATATTTAAGACAAATATTCTGTGCAATATCATCCATGAGCGCAGTAAATCAAACATGTCTTCATCAATGGTAATATTTGAATCATCATACATTCTAAAACAGGCACAAAACACATACATTCTGGCCCTTGACGGTGACGTGGATTTCACACCTGACGCGGTTCGCATGCTTCTTGACAAGATGAGGAAAAACCACAAAGTGGGCGCCTCGTGCGGTAGAATATACCCCATAGGCAATGGTAAAAACAATATCATGTACACAAATTATTCGTATGATCATTTAAATGAAAGGAACAAACATAGTATACTGCATAAAAAGTGTACACCATTACCGGTGTTGATCAGAAAACAAATTATACATGGAATACATTAGTATACAAATTAGAAAACAAGTCATAATAACATGTAGTATATATGCATGTAAATGGTATGTAAATGTGTATATTAATTCAAAATGGACAATATTGCTCACACAACTTAAAACTGCTTCCGTCAATCGTTACGTGAAAGTTAATGTTATGCAGAATATACAAGCACCCACTGTACTGTCTTTATACTATTGAAATTGGATGAATTGAAGACTATAAACAAATTATTCTCGAGGTTGTAAAAGATATTAGCATTTGTGATTTGAACTTTTAATATTCTAATTATTCAATGTTATACTGTTAATATGTCTAAGGTTTTTTATTTGCTTCTAGGACCAATGGTATGGTATCAAAAGTTTGAGTATGCTGTGGCCCACTGGCTCCAGAAGTCTACTGAGCACATTCTTGGATGTGTTCTTTGTAGTCCAGGATGCTTCAGTTTGTTCAGAGGATCTGCTCTTATGGACGATAACGTGATGAGAAAATACGCCATTCTTCCATCCGAGGCTGTGCATTACCTCATGTACGACCTAGGTACGTACTCATTCTCTAATGAGATTGAATATTACCTCGTTTACGAATAGGGTAGGTACACATTCAAGACTTATGTGGTTTATTACCTCATGTACGAATAGAGTAAGTACACATTCTCAACTGATGTGGTATATTACCTCCTTTACGAATAGGGTAAGTACACATTCTCGACTGATGTGGTATATCACCTCATGTACGAATAGGGTAAATACACATTCTCGACTGATGTGGTATATCACCTCATGTACGAATAGCTAGGGTAAGTAAACATTCTCGACTGACGTGGTATATTACCTCATATACGAATAGGGAGAGTGCTCACTCTCAAATGAGACGGTATATCACTTCTTGCATGGCTCAGGTATGTATAAATTCGTGTAAAAGGGTCCCATCTCCAGTACGGCCTTGTGATAAGCCAGGGATACTAATGTACATTATCTTCTTTGTGTCCTACACAACAGGGGTATATTGTATTCACTCTAGACCATCCCAACGCCAGTGCAAGTCCATGTACCGCTTGAAAGAATCAAATGTTTTTCTTAGGTCAATAAAAAATGCTTTATTCATTACATGTAATAAGATGATATTGTGTTGATTTAAGATATCCTTGTGTATACTTCCGGTGGTGGCAGTGAAGAAGAGGTATTAAGAAAAGAGTGCTAACAGGAATATTAATTAAAGCGATTGCATCTCTAAGTGTACACTTCCGCTAGGGGGCATCACATCAAATGTGGTATGATAAAGGTTAGCAATATGGACGGTTCATTTGTATATAAAACACATTTTTCTTTTCAAAACTGGAGATTTCTATCACATAGGTGAGGATCGTTGGTTATGTACGCTACTTCTGAAGCAAGGCTACCGTGTAGACTATGCTGCGGCCGCTGATGCTTACACGTATGCTCCAGAAGGTTTTGATGAATTTTTCAACCAGAGAAGGAGATGGATGCCGTCTACCATAGCAAACATAATGGATCTATTACAGGACTCGGATGCGACTGTAAAGAAAAATGACAACATCAGCAGGCTTTATATAATATACCAAGGTATTATAGACATTCGATTGGTTTTATGATGAATTTTTAAATGTTAAACAGTTTAGATACATGAGGTGTTATATATTTCTGGTGATTTCATTGCCCCGCTACCTACATTTACTTAAGGTATATTTGTTTAGTTACCTTTTCTGTTCCTTAGGGACACTAATGCTTTCTACGATGATCGGACCTGCCACGGTACTGATGATGATCGCTGGCGCCATACTGACAGTGTTTAAAGTCGACCTGGTACAATCGTATTGGATAGCGTGTTTACCAGCTTCAGTCTTCTTCTTACTTTGCTTCTGGGTTCCACAGAAATATCAGTTGTTTCTTGCAAAGCTCCTGAGCGCCTTTTACATGCTAATCATGACTGTGGTGCTTGTGGGATGTATCGTTACGGCAGTGGAAGAAAATCCGTTTCATCCAAGTGTTATCTTCCTCGCAGGATTAGTGATCATATTCCTGTTTGCTGGTATACTTCATCCGATGGATTTAGGTTGTCTGTTATATGGAGCATTGTACTTTATTGGACTGCCGATGGGTTTCCTTCTTCTGGTTATATACTCACTGTGTAATCTACATGTGGTGTCCTGGGGCACACGGGAAGTCAGCACGGTAAACAAAACAAAGAAGGAATTAGAGGAGGAAGCGGAGCAGGCCAGACAAATGGAACTCGATAAAAATAATGGCTTCTTTGCCCGCTTCTTTCCGGGAATTAACCCAAGGGAGCTGTTTGAAGAATGGCGTCAGAAAAAGAAAAAGGATGACGAAACAGCAAAGCTTGTTAAAGAGCTTAGTTCAAAAATTGATGAATTGGCAAATACTTTGAGGAAAGGAAAGGGTGATATATCTGATATATCAACGACGGCTAACACACCGTATCAAAAATCCGAAGTTGACAACAACCGAGAAGAATCGGGAACATCGAAGAATGAAAATCAAACAAAGCCCCAAGGTGACAAACATCACCAAAATGAGCCATATTGGACGGAACTTAAATGGTTAGGCCGTGACAAGAGTACGGTTTTACAGTCCGCGGAAGAAGAATTTTGGAAAGAATTTATAAAAAAGTAAGAAAATTATACGTATATCTCACGAATATCATACGTATATCACACGAATATCATACGTATATCATACGTATATCACACGAATACCATACGTATATCACACGAATACCATACGTATATCAAACGAATATCATACGTATATCACACGAATATCATACGTATATCACACGAATATCATACGTATATCACACGAATATCATACGTATCTCACACGAATACCATACGTATATCACAGGAATATCATACGTATATCAGACGAATATCATACATTTATTACACGAATATCATACGTATATCACACGAATATCATACGTATCTCACACGAATACCATACGTATATCACACGAATGTTATACGTATATCACACGAATATCATAGGTCTGTATTATATTATCATTTTTAAAAATATCAATTATTTCAACGACTTACGAAATCTGATACAGAATATTGATATTAGATGCTTTATATATCGACTACATCGACGATATAATCATACTTGGTTTTTAAATTAGTACTGTGACAGCTTAGATTATAGACAATGTATTATACACTGTATCAAAACGTGGGAAATGATTTTTTATTAATGCCTGCATACTGACGGAAACAATAACGCAATTTCGCTTTTGGTGCGAAGACTTCACTATATGTTTATCTGTTATCACCTAATTCAGTAATATTTTTAGGCATACTTGATACTTTGTAATGGTATTGTCCTATAGGTGCTGATAAAATACTTCAGTCATAGGGTACAATTCCATTGAAATAAATCAAAAATGAATGTTACATAAGCAAAAATGTCGGTTTTTTCTGATTGCATAAGAGATGTTCACATGAAGGTCGATATATACCATATATGGACCTAATGTTTCTAAATTTAGAACAATCGGAACATATGTACCCTGTGATTCTAAATTAAGAACAGTCAGAGCATATACACCTCACACTTCTTAATTCAGAACTTTCAGAACATGGGTATGTATCCCATGTTTCTAAATTTAAAACCAACCAAAGCATTTGTACCCTATGCTTCTAACTGGATAACAATCCGACCATAAATGGACCGTCTCATCTCCAAATGGTGGAATATGATGATATATTTGTCGTAGATAATTTGTGATATTTTAATTAATTTTTCTAATTTCTATTTGTCTGAAGCCTTTAATTAGTTTTTTTTAAGTAAACCCTTTTTTTGAGAAGGTACTTTGTTTTGTCATTCAAATTTAAGTGATATCTATTCAGATGAGTATAAACTTACTGATAAATCTGTACAAATGTAATATAAAAATAAGGATCTTTGATTTCGGTTTACATAGTGTTATATCGATCTGGTAGACAAATATAGAACTTGGATAACTGATAAATGTTAATTATCCATCAGCTACTGCGGATTTCCACGTGTAATCAAGTCGGACTCAAAACCAATGTACTACGTCACTGATTGGCTGTAGTTATTTAGGGAGTTTTAGGGAGTAGATGGATTTAAAATGAGTATCTACAAACGTTTTTCAATCATAGTGCTTTATCATAGTGGTTTTATTAATATATGGACACTGCTTCACGAGATACTCACCTTATATAATTTCATTTAACAATGATAATCCATACCAATAAAATGTGTAATGATGCATTGTACATGCTTTAATTGTGTATATGTATTTCTTGGCCGACTGTATACGTTTTCTGTTTAATTAAATAGCTAAGGTGTTCTTGCTTGCGTTTCTTCTCTGATCGTCAGCATATCTAACTATGTCGCGATGAATGACATGCTTTTAAAATGGCGGAAGATGGTCCATTATTGTTTAAGGAGGCAGATAACCGTTAAACTCCATACCATTCACAGTTATAATTCATAGCGGTATTACAGCTGATTGCTTGGTCGATCTGACTCGGTTTCATCAATTTTTTAAAGGAATTTCCTTTATTCAAAGTTATCCGCAGGGCTTAAATGAGGTGAAAAAATATGTTAAATACATTACCTAGGGCAGCACATTATTGTCAACGTCTTTTTTTTATGTCACATTACAGTAACACGGCTTTTTTTAGATAAATATTGCGATAAGTCGTGTTATTTTTTACCATAATTAAGTTATGTGTCGATAAATTATTTTACTGCTGGTCTAGTTAAATCGATAAATTAAAATTTTAAATATGAATAAAACATTTCCTCATGTGGTCATTAATTTTGTCAAAATACGCCCTGTTCCAAGAAAATAACACAACTTGTCGTGATAATGATATAAACAGGCAAGCGAATTTATCAAACAAGATGGTGCCACCATAAGTATGTTCCTGTAATTCTGTAATGATATTGAATGTTTAGTAACGAAACGATAATGTAACCCGGGCCAGGTCCCGAGCAATTCCCGTTAAACTGTTTGGGTACACTCTTAAGTCATCATTTTTGATAATTTTTCGAACAATAACTTATGCAATATTCACTACCAAAAACCAATTGCGTTACCATTTTCTGTCAGTATATAAAAGGGAAAAGATTGAAGAGATTTGTCGTTTGTTTTTTTCAAGTGTCGGCGGAGTAGGATCGGGTCCCTCTGCCTTGATTACGACAACCAAGTAAGGCGATATTTCGTGCTTGGATTCATTGTTTATGTTTATTCAAATTATGCTTGGGTACATGCTTGGATTATCGTGCACCCGTTTAGTGAAAAGCACTAATGGGGACTAATATAGTTGGATCTAGTGCAGTTGTGTAGACCAGCGTGTTTAGGATGTAGGTCAAAAAGCGAACCTTGATTTTCTCTGGCCTCTTACCAGGGCATTTCGTAAGGATTAGGAAGGTTACGTTTGGTTGTTTCCTAGAAAACTAACGAATTCACGATAATTGAATTTTAAAGGGATCTTCCGTTGATAGCGGGAATCTCGCTTTTTTAATAACTAATAAAAGTTATAAAATTTACCGAAACACGACACTTAAACTCAAATCAATCGCCTTAAACAACTATCAATACGAACATGCGCAGACAAGTTCACGAACAAGAGGTAGCGATTCACTAATGGGTCACTGAAAACAGAACTAGCGAAAAAATTGCTACCCCGCTGACAGATCAGACATAAAAGCGTTATATTACCTCATAGAACACCAATAAATGGTTTAACAAGTATGTAGTGTATTTGTCAAATCTTGGTACTAAATCTGTAGTAATTTCATTAATTTGCATGCATGTCACATGCTTTTTTACAAGGCATACGTGTTAGTGCCCTTTGGGGATCATATTTATGTGACTGTGTTTCAGTTAATTTTGGTGTGTAGCATTTTGTGTGTTTGATATTCTTAAATTATTTACTAACTTTGCATGTTTACCATAACATAACCACAACGAACGATACACCTATATCGCTCACGATGTAGTGTCAGGTATTATCATATGAAGCGGAGTTTTCTTTAAAAGCTTGGGTAGATTAAATTTTTTTTTCTATAAACCGAAGCCTGACGACGACCTGGTTTAGCCGGTCATACTTTTTAGGTAAACAAAGTACCAATCTTATGAAATCAAATGCCACAATACAATGGAATCCGTGAACAGTCGGTATATTAAGCATCATTTCGTAACATATCATTATCGACCTAGTTTCGAATGATATGTTATCATTGTATGCATGTATTTAAATGAGCTTAAGGCGAAACAGGGAATCTCGACCTGAAGAATTACGATTTTTGCAGTAGTTTAATATGATAAATTATACTAAACAAATTTAGGATAATATTCGTGATGGTGATATTGGCTTGATTTTCGCTTTATTGGAATGAACTTGCTCGTGTGTATTCCATAGGTACCTGGCGCCTTTAGATGCTAACGTGAAGATACAGAAGGAAACACAAGACAGACTGATTGAACTACGTAACGGAGTGTGCGGCGGTATAGCTGTCATCAACGTAATCTGGATAGCTGTTAACTTCATGTTCCAGCTCCGCGGTCCTGGCCTCGTGACCATTCCCATTCCGTCTGTGAGTATAATTCTTTTTGGAAACACAATTATACTATTTTTGAAACTGTTATCGTATTGTTTTCGTAGATATTAGATTTAAGACGATCTAATACAAAAATACATTTCTAAGTAAGGAGTAAATAATATCTGATACAAACTCTTTACAATTTAAGCTGAAATCAAAACATTGCTACGTTTTCAAATATAGGTGGAGTCCTTTACAAACATCTGAACACATAGTTTATGAATATAAGAATAAAACAATCTTATGTGATGAAGGTGACAAAATGCAGTCAATGAAACGTCTTAAATCCAATACACAGTTTTTTAATTCATACTTTCAAGGCTGATCCAAATGTACCATAAAAAGCCGATTGGGTATTGCTAAAAGCATGTTCCCTACCCGTTCTCACTCAAAAACTTTGCCGGTGACCTGGACCTTGACCCAAAAATCCTGAAAATTAGGCTTGTCCGAGATATTTCCTTTAATCTCATTATGTTCATTTTGATTAAACTTCCTCAGGGAATGGAGCCACTATAGTACTGATAAACTTAAGCATTACGTACATACGAAATACGGACGGAGAGGAAACTTATACTCCACCATATCATTGGTAGGGGACTAATCAGCCTACCAATATGTTTGAATCGTCCTTTGTCAAATCATGGAACGTATACAGGCGATCTAAATAGCAGGGATGCACTATTCTTATAGGACGAAGTTATGTAGGGAACGACGATAGAAATTAGGTAGGAGATTATAAATGGAGATAGACAAGCGACGATCCAGTGACGCAAATGCATATACATCACTGTCAATATAAAGTTATAGTAATGTGTTTGGGTACTGGCAATCTTGGTTACGAGAGTGCGATGTATGTTAAGTAAAAATGGTAACAAATATACAATATTACCTTTGCTACCTTTGTCTTCGATACCGATGTTTGCTATTCACTAATGATGGCATTTCTTCATCATCATTTCTATGTACAGTTTGCGCAGAATATAAATGTTATCCGAAAAAAAGTTAACTACATGTACTTACAATCTGAGTGAATCCAAAAACTTAAGTATTGTCGCCAACGATATGAATAACATTATATTTTGTATTAATTTTGATATATTATTGTAGAGAACATATCTTCGTCAGTTTTGCCAATTTCAGCCCTCAAAAAATCAAATTTGCTCAATTTACATTTGACCATAACAATCCGTAGAGCAAATAAAGGACCTGTTGTACAAACAATAGAACGTTATCCCGAACTATTAAACAATGCTGTGTACTGTTAACTGTTCTTATATTCGTATGGGTATGATTTGCTGTAAATTATCAGCTGACGTATGTAGGTTAATAATGCACAACACTTTTAAAACCGATCACCGATTTTCCTGAAATTTTGACTACCAAATACCAACAAAATCATCAAACCAAAATTGACAATCTTAATCAATAGATTTCAAAAATTATGGATTTGTACCGAGATTTGTGAAAAAGTGCAAGGAAAATAAGACCAGGAACGCCAGAAAGGTAGGCGTTTTCTGCTTTCTCAACGATACTTGTTATGAAAATTCTCAATCAAATCCGGATTAAGTCAAAATCCCTAATGTGGTAACAACAGAACCACGGAGCATAGCAACAAGCATCAAACTTATCTTTCTTCATATCACATAAGGAACTAGAATATAAAATCACTATGCCGACTATATTTTCCTACATCTTTGAGCTCATTATTTGCAATTGGTTTGGTTTGGTTTATTTAGTTTAACGTCCTATTTAAGGACGGCCTCCCGTGCGTGCGACATGCATGCGTGTGCTGAGTGCGTATGTGTGTTTTGGGAGGCTGCGGTATGTTCGTGTTACGTCTCCTTGTGAAAGGCCGGAACTTTTGCCGATTTATAGTGCTACCTCACTGAAGCATACTGCCGAAGACACCCAGCAGCACACCCCACCCGGTCACATTATACTGACAACGGGCGAACCAGTCGTCCCACTCCAAATATGCTGAGCGCTAAACAGGAGTAGGAACTACCATTTTTAAAGACTCTGGTATGTCTCGGCCAGGGGACAGAGCCCAAAGCCTTCCTCACAGCGGCGAACGCTCAACTAAAGGCCAAACGTGAGGCATTGACAAGGGAGACATTAGGAAGAAGAAAGTTGTTAAGAAAGAAGAAAAAAGATAAGATCCCAAATTTAGTCGCCTTTTACGATCATGCAATGGGGGTAGCAGGTACAATTCTTACGCCCTACCTGCATTATTTGCAAGAATTCATACTCTTTAGAACGTAAGATCATTTGACAGAATACAAAATTGTTACCAATAGCAACCGATTTTGGTCAAATTGTTTCGTGGTCAACTTTCTGTTGTTACTCTAACAGGTTTTTTTTATAAGTGTTCGGGTTTACCGAAATATCCATTATAGAAGGGCGGAAGTATTGGTGTCTAAATAATGTTCTATTTTACATTTCATGATTGTTACTTGTATACAAATGCTTATTGCTGAATCTCAACATATTGATAATAAGTGTATAGTGTATTTTAGATAATGGATGATTATCACGCACATTGTATATTACCATAACTACCTTTAACAAATGTTATTAAACATGTCATTAATTCATTGCGTTACATGTTTGAGATTATGTTTTTATTGCGCCACTATTCAAGTTGAAACATAGAATTTAATGTGTAGTCGTTAAAGAAACCCCTGTAGCTCGATCTTAACGTTTCTAGATATGGGGAGAAGAAGGTGGATCCACCGATTACCTCCAAGTTGATGTACTCGGACTTTCCTTTGTTATATTCTTCATGGCACTTCTCCTAATACAGTTCTGTGGAATGGTGATGCATCGATGGGGTACCCTGCTTCATTTGTTAGCCTTCACCGAATTGGCCTGGCCTTGGTCACAGACGACATTGGAGGAAAAGAAGGAACAGTTCTTAGCTCGGTTAAAGGAAAGCTACGGAGAAAAATTACTGCGTCATAATGATAGTACCGAAGATAACATTAAAGCAAAGAAAGAAAAACGCGGGAAATTAAAAGCTATTATCGAGGATGTCCAGACAAAAGGGAAAACAGACGACAATAAGATGGCACAAGACGAAAATATCCTTAAATGGGCCAAAGGCATTCATGGACAGGATAGCATTAAACCTCGTACAATAAAATATGAGGTAGGAACATATAATTACCACTTATCAAAGACGGTTCGTAGACGGAAACGGCAACTAAATCCAGAAGATGATCACTTTCATCCTCTACCAGATTACTAATAACGAGGACACGTTTTCAATATTGAGACTTTATCTAACACTAGTATATCATTTATTATTTAATTATTGCAAAGCAGATACACATTCAAAGTTAATATAATTTTAAAAAAATCCAGATTAACAACACATTGGAATGAATGAGAAATTTGACGTCAGTCATCAGTAGGCGAGTGCATGGAATGGGTTTACATTCTTGAATACAATTTTGATACTATGCCCAATTATTGTTAATAACTACAAATCTATACAATAAATAAAATGTTTGAAGTAGCTAACATATTCACTAAACAAACTATTGCCAAAACCTATTGATATAGCATATGATAAAATCGAGGAACTGTTGGGTACGATAAAAATAATAATCTGTCTATAACAAAGTTAATTTAAATTGCATAATTGAAGTAAAGTGAATGTTAAGATGGGATACGTACCTTTTGTATTACGTATATGTTACCATTTGTTATCACTTTATTCGTACGATAATAGATTTTATTCATATTATAATTTGACAGCAATATAATTGTATTTATTAGTAGCATGATTCACGCCATTTACAAATATTTCTGTTTATCACACGTTCGGTCTGTTATTCATTGAATTACCCCTTTAAACCATGTAAAATGCAAGATATATGTAACAAAAGTATCCTAAATCATTTATCATTTCGTATATCAATTACTTAAAAGGATTTTGCCTTTCATACCTGGACAATTTACATTCTCAAATCTCAAAGTAAAATTAATACACATATGATAACCTAAGGAACTCTGCACGTCTTCATTCTGAAATAAGATAACACCTACTGAACAAGATCATAACTTATTCTTCAAACTGGTTACCCTGGTCTCTAGTGAACCACACACATTGTACAATGTGTTCGGTTACCAACAGTTACAGGTCCAACCTCTCTATATAGTACAGGTCTCTAGTGAACCAAACGCATTGTACAATGTGTTCGGTTACCAACAGTTACAGGTCCAACCTCTCTACATAGTACAGGTCTCTAGTGAACCACACGCATTGGACAATGGGTTCGGTTACCAACAGTTACAGGTCCAACCTCTCTACACATTACAGGTCTCTAGTGAACCACACGCATTGGACAATGTGTTCGGTTACCAACAGTTACAAGTCCAACCTCTCTACATAGTACAGGTCTCTAGTGAACCACACGCATTGGACAATGGGTTCGGTTACCAACAGTTACAGGTCCAACCTCTCTACATAGTACAGGTCTCTAGTGAACCACACGCATTGGACAATATATTCGGTTACCAACAGTTACAGGTCCAACCTCTCTACATAGTACAGGTCTCTAGTGAACCACACACATTGTACAATATATTAGATTACCAACAGTGACAGGGCCAACCTCTCTGCAGTTCTCGTATTCATTATGAAAACATATATAACGTGCTGCTTTAATACTCCTCTCATTAAGAATGTTATCTTTAAACCGCTGAATTATATCCGTTTCAGTTTGCTTTTATTCATTGTATTCGGAACTTTGATTTTCCCCCAGATATTTTCGTGGAGTGACCGACACTCGAGTTATTAGTTCTACATAACGACGGGGTAATGGCCTCATTTGTTTTAGAGGGTACAGTTGTCATTAATATGTCGTGACGTCATAGAGCACAGATTTTCTATATCTGCTGTGATATAGAAGTATTGACGTAGCTGAAATCAGTACATGTAAGGCGGTTCTTAAATGTAATAATCATAAAGGAGATATAATAAGAATCAATATAATTACAGTACCGAAGATAATAGGACTTCACCTGAAGAAAAGGAAGCGGCAGGAGACACCTAATTCATTTCAGCTGATAATACGTTTTGTGGTACCAATGCTTACTACCTACATGTACCACTCTGTGAGCATAACAACAGTTCATGAAGAGTCGTTATCGTACGAGATGGAATAGTTCACGCATCGGTCACTGTTCTGAGCTAATTCGAAAGTTTTTGTATAAATAATACAGCTGGTTCTTAATTAAGAAGCTAGTTTAAATTTCGTGGGCGAGTTACATAGTTTCGAATCCCCTACGAAAGAAAATAACAGATGCTCTCTTTAAAACATTGTACCACTACATGTTTTAGAATAAATAAAGACATAGAAAGTGATACCAATTGTGTTCCGTAAACAAATGATGACTTATCATTGAATCACAATGCATGTAGCTTTGCGACAAAAGTAAAGATCGCCGACAAAATCTTCGAAACTAGAAGATCAGTTGTTTAAACTTTCATCTGTTAGATGGTTTCCAGATTTCTGCAGACAAAACGTCCGGAAAGCATAGCAACTGATAATACCGAAATGATTTCCTAATTAAAAAAAATAGTTGAATGGTGAACAATCAGTTATTACGCTGTAACTTATTCAGGGCTTGGCCTCAAATCACTCTGCTGATTGTGTATCAATTCTAGATATTTTAGAACTTGTAGAATAGTATTCAGAGCTAATACTATTACAGTCATTTTCGGAATGGAAGTTGCGTTTCCTTGTCAAAATATCACATCGAGGGTCTGAGATTTTTCTGTCAAACCCTCAACACAGGGAAAAAGTCTATGCATCGTCACCTAATTTCGCATTTTAAAAGTTTATACCTTGGTTTGAGTTATCATGCTTAATAATGTTGCTTATGTACAGACTTGCCCACTGTTCTGGTTGAAAGGTCTTAAAACTACAGTCTTGAGTTGTATTACGACTTAAATTTTCTATAACGATTAATTGTCAGATAACTCCTTAGAAGTTATATACTGGTAAAGCAAATATCGATTGACTTGTTTTGAAACAAAACCGTGAAAAACACCGAGTCTGTCTTTGTATTTCATTGCACCAACAGCTGACCCGTTTCATTTAAGTAGATTTGGTTATTTAATGAAGTAATACGACAAAGCCTGAAACTATTATAAAAATGCACAAGTGAGCTAATGCAATAACCAAACACTGGGAGGGATCTTACCGATACATACTTTGCTTAAAACGTCCATTGACTATATTCAATTATTGTTTTTTAGCCAAAATGACTTGTTTCAACAAACCGAAATGTTTAGAAACAAAATATTTGGCTGGTAGATTTTCTGGACAACGGGAGACAATGATTGCAAAAACATGTGACCTTGACTCATATCAAAGGTTATATGAACAAACTGGTTTTAACACTTGAAGGATTGCTTTCAAAGATGTTTTGTGCGAGTGCCCTTGGTAATCAAGGAAACAACTATTAATGTATATACCGTAAAACTCTCATGTACCGAGCATTCTTGAATCGAATACATCCTATGAGTTGAATGTTTTGTTAGGTCCCGATGTTTCTTCTTATTTGTCTTAGTAAATTAAACATGGATGTTTCGAACACTGTTTAATCGAATGCTGCGGTTGTGTCGAATCTAATTTGTGGTCCATTCCTTCTTAATTATGCAAATTTTCCTTTTTGTTTTGAGTCCAACAGCCGTGCGTCATGATATCTTAGGGAAATAAAACCTAGTTATCGATCGAAAAATAAACAATTCCTGAGACAACATTTGGGATGTCTCTATTTTTTTTATTTAAAACTTTGTGACTAGTTATACTTGAGTGACTTTGCTGTGGCCTTCACCTTATGTATCGGTACCCAAACCTATCGATGTGTATTCGTTGTATCGTAGATTTGTATATTCCTTATATTAGTCCATATTTTTGAAGAAAACTTTTAAATATTTGGGATATAACTACGAGTAGAAAATTCAATACCGTCCTTATTTCGTGAATGACTACGAGTGTGCATGTCTATACACGTGGGTCTGACATGTTAACTGTATTATTCTCTATTCTGTGCAAATTAACCTACATTCTTTATTTTATTCAAAAATTATTTTTAGGGTACAAAATAATTAATGTATCAATGTATTGCTTATCTTACCATGTTATCGGGCATGTATAAGGTAGACATATCGAAACTGGTAATTTATGTCATTGCTTCATCGGCAATGAGAATACATGATGCAAAAGTCATTTGAAAAAAAAAAAAATCAACCAGGACATTTGTGATATGGCCATACAAAATCAAACATCATATGAGAGATGATAAAGGTAGTGTACTCTCCTAAGATTAATTAGGCACAGTACACACGTTCGCGCATCGAGCTTGCATAAACGAATGCAATTACGAATCGCTCGAAAGTAGCGAGGTAAAGTAAATGACTTCGGGAAATATGAACATGAACATGGACCATAAGATTCCTAGGAGATCATTAGATTTTGAATGTTCAGCCGCTGAACATACGACATACGACATTCAGATTTTGAATGTTCAGCCGCTGAACATTGAAAAGTTACCTCGTTGGCTGGTAAAAACACAAGATATGAAGTTTTGAATGTCGTATGTCGTATGTTCAGCGGCTGAACATTCAAAATTTGAATGTCGTATGTCGTATGTCGAGCCGCTGAACATTCAAAATCAAAATCTGAATGTCGTATGTCGTATGTTGAGCTGCTGAACATTGAAAAGTTACCTCGTTGGCTGGTAAAAACACAAGATATGAAGTTTTGAATGTCGTATGTCGTATGTTCAGCGGCTGAACATTCAAAATCTGAATGTCGTATGTCGTATGTTCAGCGGCTGAACATTCAAAATTTGAATGTCGTATGTCGTATGTCGAGCCGCTGAACATTCAAAATCAAAATCTGAATGTCGTATGTCGTATGTTGAGCGGCTGAACATTCAAAATCTGAATGTCGTATGTCGTATGTTGAGCTGCTGAACATTGAAAAGTTACCTCGTTGGCTGGTAAAAACACAAGATATGAAGTTTTGAATGTCGTATGTCGTATGTTCAGCGGCTGAACATTCAAAATCTGAATGTCGTATGTCGTATGTCGAACCGCTGAACATTCAAAATCAAAATCTGAATGTCGTATGTCGTATGTTCAGCGGCTGAACATTCAAAATCTGAATGTCGTATGTCGTATGTTCAGCGGCTGAACATTCAAAATTTGAATGTCGTATGTCGTATGTCGAGCCGCTGAACATTCAAAATCAAAATCTGAATGTCGTATGTCGTATGTCGTATGTTCAGCGGCTGAACATTCAAAATCTGAATGTCGTATGTCGTATGTTGAGCTGCTGAACATTCAAAAGTTACCTCGTTGGCTGGTAAAAACACAAGATATGAAGTTTTGAATGTCGTATGTCGTATGTTCAGCGGCTGAACATTCAAAATCTGAATGTCGTATGTCGTATGTTCAGCGGCTGAACATTCAAAATTTGAATGTCGTATGTTGAGCTGCTGAACATTCAAAAGTTACCTCGTTGGCTGGTAAAAACACAAGATATGAAGTTTTGAATGTCGTATGTCGTATGTTCAGCGGCTGAACATTCAAAATCTGAATGTCGTATGTCGTATGTTCAGCGGCTGAACATTCAAAATTTGAATGTCGTATGTTGAGCTGCTGAACATTCAAAAGTTACCTCGTTGGCTGGTAAAAACACAAGATATGAAGTTTTGAATGTCGTATGTTCAGCGGCTGAACATTCAAAACATGCTTCATGTAAAGAATTTGAGAATAGCATTTTGATGTCAACCGCATTCCTCGATCTTAACTTACCATCTAGCTAGCAGAGAGAGCGTACTACGGAGCTTTATAATAAGCGTGATGATTTAATTTCCGATTGAAGTTAACTTTCTATTTCTAGGTAGTGATATCACTGCTTCGATTATCTAGGAATTGTTTACATTATCAGGATAACCGTGACAGGTGCCTTCTACTGACAAAAGAATAAGCAGCATAAAGTTTCGAAAGATACCGATTGATGAAGACTTTGGGTCCTATTGTCAACATCTGAATCCCACTTGGAAATTTTAAATTTTATTTTGCGGTATGAAATCATGCGTGTTTAAAACCCGTATTTGACCTATAAGGCGGTATGTTGTCGATGAAGCAAAACGTGTTTGCTTTAAAGGCGGACGTGGCCTTATTAGCCTTGTGCTTTTTCAAAGGGCTCCATTCAAAGATATGTTTTATATAAATGCACCCGTTCAGCGACTGAACATTCAAAATTTGAATGTCGTATGTCGTATGTCGAGCCGCTGAACATTCAAAATCAAAATCTGAATGTCGTATGTCGTATGTTCAGCGGCTGAACATTCAAAATCTGAATGTCGTATGTCGTATGTTGAGCTGCTGAACATTCAAAAGTTATTATCTATTCTGTGCAAATTAACCTACAATCTTTATTTTATTCAAAAATTATTTTTAGGGTACAAAATAATTAATGTATCAATGTATTGCTTATCTTACCATGGTATCGAGCATGTATACGGTAGACCTATCGAAACTGGTAATTTATGTCATTGTATGTCGATACATAGAAACAGGGTTAAGTCGAACCACCGAATAAGTCGATTATTTAACTCAGTTCCGTCGACTTCGACTTATCCGAGTTTTATGATGATCTGAGCATAAACATGTGATTTATTGTTTAGTCTAAAAGAAATGGGAAAAGAAAATGATATGGCCTATATGTAAATTATGCACTGCTTCAGCGGCAATGAGAATACATGATGCACAAGTCATTTGAAAAAAATTATCAACCAGGACATTTGTGATATGGCCATACAAAATCAAACATCATATGAGAGATGATAAAGGTAGTGTACTCTCCTAAGATTAATTAGGCACAGTACACACGTTCGCGCATCGAGCTTGCATAAACGAATACAATTACGAATCGCTCGAAAGTAGCGAGGTAAAGTAAATGACTTCGGGAAATATGAACATGAACATGGACAATAAGATTCCTAGGAGATCATTAGCCTTTGTTTAACCGATTATTCATTATGCTACGAATTATCTCGGACGGAATATCGCATTGATGAATGTACAGGGTTATAATAACCCATCCGAATTGAAAAAAGTAGTAGAGTTATCGGAAAGCCTACCAATCTCTTAGCGTATCATAACTTCAACCGTTGTCAGTATGTCGTCGGGTTTTCTTTTTTATTGGAAGGTTCTGTATTTTGGCGTAGTACCTTCAACGGCACTATTGAGTATTGTAGCGAACGGTATTTTAATGCACGCTCTGAGAATGGTTGGTAAATGGGACACCACCACAATCACATTATTCGTCTTGACAGCGTCAGATTTGTGTTCACAGGGAGGTAATGGACGGACTTTACCCAATCATGATGCCAGGGTTTTATTGGGTATGTACATTATTTGCTACTTTTCTTTTCTAAAACGTTACTGGCAATTATGTCTATGGAAAGATTTATCGCTATCTGCTTTCCAACAAAACTAAGACATCTTTAGACGAAAGGACGCCTGATCATTATGATTATATCCAGTTTTGGACTGATAGTGCTAATTGGGATACCGAAGGCAATATATATATCGTATTCCATCAACCCTAACGACACATCAATGACTGCCGTGGACGTTATCTTCTTAGAAAATGCATATTCTAATGTAGCTCACACATTGTTCATTATGGCGTTCGAATTCCTGCCCGATTTTATTATATGCACTTTGGGTTTAGTGGTTGTGGTGATGTTACGGGGGCATGTTTATGCCATAAAGAAGGGGAACAGGCTATCGTGCAAAGTTAAAACTGAACAGAAAAATAAGGTATATGTCAGCACATCTACTGACACAAACATAGGAGGTCGCCCAGATAACCAAAGTCAGTTTGTTACAAATACCCCTGATGTATTCACTAAAATGGCGAAAGGAGCACCGTTGGATGCAGAGGAATCCACTTTATCCAGCTCTTCAAGCAAGGATCCACCAGTTATTCGTCCTGCAATACACACCCCTAATAACCAGCGAAGGCTTTCTGCATACCAGTCCAGGAGTACAGTCACCTTCTTGATGATGGCGTTGACTACAGTCTGTTTTTACATCCCGGGGAAATCTCTCAGCACCGCATTTATCGACAACTCAATGACAACACTTTCATTTGTATCAATCGATTTTTGTAAAGGATTGATGTATTACATGGAACTGGTTAATTCAGTTGTAAACTCGGTGATGTTTGTTGCAAGAGGTACGAGATACAGGCAACTGGTCAGAGGTATATTTAAACGGTAAACTAAGTATGTTAATGTGACCTTGTTTTGCTTTTCTGTACGCTTTCGCATCATAATGTTTGTGTGTAGTTTAAAATAAAACAACTTAAAATTAAAAAAAAAACATCTTCAGAATATGGGGAGACATACTAAACTGGTGAAATGTAGTGTATAGTCAAGACTTCTGAACGTATAAATTTGTATTATATCGAAACATATATTGATGTTATATTTTCAAATTCCGAATTTCCTTTTGTAAGAAATAACAAGTCAGTCGGATATCTTATTGTTCTTCATCAATGTAAGTATTTAACCAGGGGAAAAAAGGAGCGCATTTGGAAGAAAAAAAAAACAACTTAAGTTGCCAAAAGTTAAAAGGTATACCTATTTTGAATGCAATAGCCATAGTGTTTTATGACAACAAAACATGCTTCATGTAAAGAATTTGAGAATAGCATTTTGATGTCAACCGCATTCCTCGATCTTTACTTACCATCTAGCTAGCAGAGAGAGAGTGTACTACGGAGCTTTATAATAAGCGTGATGATTTAATTTCCGATTGAAGTTAACTTTCTATTTCTAGGTAGTGATATCACTGCTTCGATTATCTAGGAATTGTTTATCAGGATAACCGTGACAGGTGCCTACTACTGACAAGAATAAGCAGCATGAAGTTTCGAAAGATATCGATTGATGAGGACTTTGGGTCCTATGGTCAACATCTGAATCCCACTTGGAAATTTTAAATTTCATTTTGCGGTATGAAATCATGCGTGTTTAAAACCCGTATTTGACCTATAAGGCGGTATAGTTGTCGATAAAGCAAAACGTGTTTGCTTTAAAGGGGGACGTGGCCTTATTAGCCTTGTGCTTTTTCAAAGGGCTCCATTCAAAGATATGTTTTATATAAATGCACCCGTTGTATTTTATTTAAAGGATTAGAAAGGAGTTTCAAATATAAGTCATTTTTCAAAATGTATAAAACAACAGTAATTTGCTTTTTAAGAAACGCCTACTAGAAACATTATTCATCCTCCTAGAAAAAAAGACTGATGTACAAAAAGACTATCCGTATCCGGCCGTTTTCTGGGTAAACGTGTGTATCAAAGTCTTCCGGAATCATATATTTATAACGTATTTGGTTTCTAATAATACTTGAGTGGCAAGATCATTTTAAATTGTATAAAGGATGTCAAAAATAGTGTTGTGATATTAGGCAAGAACAGAGACGCTCAACAGATAATCTGTCTGTATCACTTAAATTAATAGATATTTTAAATCTGTGGCAAATAAACTTTCGAAAACAAGCCGAAAAGGTCGCTCTTCATCATTTATATCAGACCATGAAAAAGACACGATTACTTAGTGAATGGTGAATCATTACACATTAATGGGAACCTTAATCTGAAGAATTCTACTACAAAAAGTTAAATCAGAAACATGCTCGAAATACACTGAAAACCCAAATGTTTCTCATTCATTCTGCAATATGTCGACCCCATTATATATAACATTCTCTGATATTTTCCCCAACTCTACGCATGCCGATTTCGACAGAAACAAATTCATTTGTTAACAAGTGCAGCCATACTAAAATCATTTTGGGAAGACCTTTTGACCTGAATAGGTACAGCTGACTAATTGTGATCTTATTTGCACCTTAAAATAAGAGCAATACTAATAAAATGCTCGTACAAATCATTACTATAAACATCACCAAAAAGCTAATGGCATATATCATCATCCATTCCTAACATGGCAGGGAAAACATGAAAAATAACAACGTGTACGGGGAACTAGTATATTGATAATTAATAATCACGATAATGACTTCAGGAGTTACATGGAATACAAATGAATGCCACTCCTAGTCCTCGCCAAATTTCCTTTTATTGACACAATCCCACCGTAATAACCGTATGTTTTATAGTTTAAACTTTATTTTATTTTTCATTCCAAACATATCTAATATACATACAATAAACAAGACGATAATGGAAATAGGAACAAGTGTCACGGACACTTATGTCAACCTATCACCGTAACATACCAATCAGGGATAACTTTTTTATGCTGATAAGATCGTTAAGAACAGTTAAATTGTTCACTCCAGGGGAAATTCTTTCTTTGTAATTGTTGAAAGAAAAAAAAAAAAACAACAGCAAAACTGGTTTTAATGGCAATTTTTTAATAAGATTGAGCCTGGTACACTAAGTGATATATGTTCAAAGTACAGACAGGTTGTGAGAGGTATACATATATTTAAATTTACCCTTGTTCAATTACATACACACGCACACGTGCACACACGCACGTACGATTACGCATTCAAGCACGAATGCACGCACACCCGCATGCAAGCCCACGAACGCTTGCACACACACGCACACGCACACACGCACACCCACCCGCCCACACACACAAGGAAAACGTTAAAGAGTGTCGGCGTTTACATGTCCCAGCTGATTTAATATTCAAGGATAAACACAGCCCCGTGATAGATACAGTGAAATGACGAATTTGCGTGGTGTTGTTGATGAGGCAGAAGATGCTTGGCCTTTGACGCCTTGGTCTCTTTCCTCTTGTACTTCTCAAATGTCTTCTGTAAAGATCTACATTTTATTTGTATTTAGCCCCAAATTTGTCGATTGTGAGTTAGAGTTGTCGCTACGTTTAGATGCCAGTATGTATTGTTATTGAAAGTGTCAGGTATTCTGAAAAAAACTCCCAAGGCCGCATATTGCGTCACCTTATTTTGATTGGTTGTGACCCGACAACATACATAGTAAATAAAGTCGTTTCAAAATGCAACCTTTTTTTCCTACATGAATTCGGATAACTTGCCGCATTGAATGAATCATTTTTGATTTTCCTATTGAAGAGACTCTATGAAAATACTTGGGACGACCTACTGGTCTACCGAAACTATTTTAGGTACAGCTGAATAATTGTGATCTTAATCTTAATTGATAATCACGATAATGACTAATGAAATACAAATGAATGCCACTCGCCAAGTTTCCTTCCGGTGACACTATCCCACCGTAATAAACGTATGTTTTATAGTTTAAAAATTTCTTTTATTTTTCATTTGAAGCATATTTAATATACAATAACAAGACGATAATGGAAATAGGAACAAGCTTCACAGACACTTATGTCAACCTATCACCATAACATACCAATCAGGGAGAACATTTGTTTGCTGATAAGATCGTCGGGAACAGCTAAATTGTTCACCCCAGGGAAAATTTCTTTCTTTGGTAATTGTTGTTAGATCAAAGAAAACAACATTTTTTATTGGCAATCTTTTAATAAGTTTTAGCATGGTACACTAAGTGTTATATGTTCAGAGTACAAAAAGGTTGTGATTTGATGAAAACTATACCGTGTCTTGATCTTAAACAACTTAATACAAATACCTAATAAGCATAATTGGTTGTCACATACAAGCTACAAACAATACATTATAATCCTGACGTAATTTTTTTTAAATGTGTTCTATTTGTAACATACAACAAAGGAAATATATTTTGCTATACAAAATTAACCCATAATATGTTATAGATTTAGAGTGGCAGCTTAAACATACATTGTAGTTGGATAATGAAATCGTTAAAAATCTACATGTATCGTGACATGCAAAAATGAGGTTTATCCCCAAGTAGTAATCATTGAGATAATGTTAACTAAGTCGTGAGTATATTTTACATTAATTTCAGGCTAGTTTATTTACAAATGCAATCATTATGCAATAACACATTGTGGTATAAAACAGATGACCAATGGTCATAACACAATAATCAGGTAACACCTAGTAGTATTATAATACGTCCATCCTCAGAGGAGGTATATTCACTGTTTGATAGCCGATTTGTTATTTGGTTCTGTTCTGTTGTCTGCAGCAAAACGCAGAAGTCTTGGGCAAAAGTAAAGAGTATGTACAGTGTTGAAAAAGGTAACAAATTATATCTCATATTATGGTAGTTTTATTTTACACAGGCGGTACATATTGTTCCATCTTTATACATAATTTCTGTGAGATAATCTGTACCTATATGCCCCAATTATCAAATATTTCATGTATAAGTAGTATTAGACAGTATCGTTCTATTTGATTGAAGTTGTCCCGAAAAGCCCTGTTTCTAATATCAAGTCAATTTTTTTCCGGCTTCTATTGATATCAAGGAGGAAATGGGCTATTTTTTGTATTTTAAATATACATTGTTATAGTAAAGATGTATTTAACTATCATCTGAATTGCGAAATTTAAATTCTTAATACAGCGGCCCTTACAATAAAATGTATCATCTGGGAGCGCATGACTCCAGGTAACCTAACCCAAATCTACTAATATCTATTTGATTTGTTATAGTATAATTATTTTTTGGAAACACAATATGAGATGAACAGTTGATTAATAAATTATCCCCCTTTGTAATTAGTTCATATCATCATATAATTCCTCTAACTATAACTGTTGTGACGATTTTTTCCCTAATGTAGCGGACGCATATCCTAAAACAGGAACAAGAAAAGGGTAAAGGGTGTTGAGTCTAATAAAAAAAACAACGAGGATTACATTTTAAATGTGAATATCTTTATAAGCCATAACAGTTATGAAGCGATAAAAATCAAATATTTCTAACACTCATTTCCTTTTTCTTAATAACATTATGACAGGTATAGCACCTGTCATGTATACTTACTCTATGTATTCACTATGTTAACTGCTATAAAAGTATTGTTTTCTTTGGAGAGTATGTAAAAGTATAACTATATGATATGCGTATGACAAGGTACATAATAATAAAATAATGCGATAATCGACTGCCCTGTGGTGTAATTTCCTGCATTTTGACAGCACAAATTGAGATATTTGGGCATCGCAGGAGATTCGTCCAATGTACTTTGCTTGAAATATATCTAAATGTGTATAATCTGCTATAGTGTCTTTTACGTTCACATAATTATCTATTTCACTCTATATCATGTACATCAATTAACATAAATGATTAAATCATCATAATATCCACTACGGACACATTCGGAAAATTTATCAGCTTTAGTTATATAAAGCAATGCTGATTAGATTATAAATCACATTATATCGACACAGAGTAGTACGTCTGGCTCGGATATAATCATACGTAAACAATAAGTAAAGCAAATGCATCAAATACTTAATATGAGTATTAAGTACATTTCAAGATAAATATGCTTAGAAGTCATTGTGTCCTGTCACAAATTTCGTAAACAATAGAATGTTAATCAACATTTTTTCGTTTATTTCTGGATATTGTTTACGTCATGGCCACCAAAGTTACTAACACTATACAAGTAAGGGGTGATAACCTCGTGACGAATGTTCTTTTTGCAGTGAATTTTCTACCGCGTAATACATACATGCTGGTATCGACATTTTTCAAAAGCTAATATTTAAAGTTAGTGAATTTTTTTTAATAGTAAATGCACATTGCATATTTATTTTTACTACATTATAATCGCGTAATAAATAATATCCCATCATCAAATTGAAACAAATACATAGCGTTAAGTTTGGAATGAATATTTATAATTGATAACTATACAGAGCTACATATTAATGAACAAACTGAATGAAGCACTTTCAAACAATGTACCAAATGCATGATACACTACCAGTAATAGATTATGGTGTAGAGCATGTGTTACACATTCAGCCTTCCACTTAATATAGGGAAATAAGATAACGGACTAAGCATATGATAAATATACAGGAATGTCAATATATACTTCAAATAATTTTTCACCTATATTTGGGATTGAGAAATGTCATAACTGCCATTAGTTAGGGGTTCTTATATTGAAGTATGCCATTTATATAAGATTATTAATTTGATATGCGTGGTGAAAATGGGGGATATAATATCGCTGTCACGCCTTCTATAGATAATTGCTTGTCTAATATTTTTTTTAATGGAATGGAATGGTAGCAGTTACGTTCACTGATTTCTTTTGACATGTCGGCTTGTGCATAGACTGTCTTAAATAAAAGATGTTGAGCCTTTATCATCAAACAACCCATTATCAATATTATAAACAAGTGGACTATGCATGACTGACTCGGACATATATACTTAACCGACAGAGACCGTGCGATCGTCAACATTATTGCAACTGCACAATTCGACATACAGCTACAATGCTTAGATAACCAACTGCAATATTATTCTTTTAACTACAATACCACTAGTTATTGATACATGTATCACTTTCGAGTGAACAGAAATGCATGATCGTTGCTATGTTTGCAATGTTTTTATCCATGTTTCATTATATACACGTTGATTATTGTAATATTCCATTTCCACATACTATCTAACTTCTAGTATAGGTCATGATCACTGTATTCGCGAAGTGTATTGGTTTGCCTTGATCCCCGTTTCCATTTCTCCTGTTTCTCCTGATTTCTGAATGTCTTGAATTTCTTAGAGAATGCTTTGTCCATAGCACACAATGCTGGGATCGTGTCGTAAATGGGATCAGTATCTTCTTCGCGATCGATGAAAGTGTCATGATCGTATCCTCCTCTGGTGAGAGTATTACTCAAACGTTCCATTTTCATAAAATCCCCAGGAGTGTTAGGTAGCTTTCTGTTTCTTACTTCCATCATGAAATGTTTTTGTAGAGGCACTCCCGCACCGAAACGTAATTTCGGAACGTTTAGCTTGATATCATTTAACACATTTTGTTTTGCTGCTGTACTTTTATCTGTTTCCTGTTTCTCAGTCAAATCCAAGATGTTGGTTTCCGTTCGAGTTGTACGCCTGATAATCGATTTTACCATATCACTTTTTCTATCCGTCCTTCCCCTGCTTGTTGTACCGAATTCCGATTGTCTAATACTCTTACCAAGCGGATTCATAGAACCAGGAATATTTTTCGTTCCTTTTTCTTGAATGTTATTTATAACTTCCTCCATTGCACGGTTCACCTGTTCCTCCTCTTCTTTTTCTTCATCGCTATTCATTGCATAATCTGGAATTGTCTCGGCGTCTAATCTTTCACAAAATTCTAGTACCTTTTCGGCGACGTGTTTAGAACTTTCCATTTCATCATCAGTCTCACTTACACTTTTCGTAAACGGATTCGGTACATTCGTAATTGCTATCAAATGTATGAAAGTTCCCCATCTGTGTACAATCATTCCAATGAACTGGATCAACACCATCAAACAAAATAGCATAACAAACATCAAACCAAGCACATCCACCTGGAAGTTATCAGTATTCACTTCGGCTTCGTCAGCATCACTCTGAAATAATAACGCTGCATGATAAGAATGTTTTGTTGCCAGCTTAAACGACATAATTATACAAGTTTTGGTAATTGTTTTGTTGTCAGTATCAAGTTAAAATGAGTATTATGTAGGTTTTCAACATAAAGAGGGAGTAATCTCCCACATATATATCATAATGTTGCCTTGCCGTTTTCCTGTTTTAACAGCCCCACATGTATCCTGACTACACAATGTATCTGCGCACCAAAGAGAGATAAATCTAACACAAGCTTTACTGAAAGGTTGATATGATGTTCGATTGGAAATATCTTTCTCGGGACAGATATATATATATATAGCCTTTTGAGTTTTCACATAATATTTGTTGATATATTAGGTAATTTTGTTCCGGAGGAACTATCTAATATTTCCTTTCTATAATGAAAAAAAAAAATCATTTGAATATACATTATGTAGCTTCTGAATTCCGGTCATATTTGAGGAACTTTCAATTTACGTCCATAAAGGGTAAACAACGGCCCGGTTTTCTTTAGTTCCTACCTGACGATCAGTACTGTCCCCTATACGTACCGGTACTGCGAAATTGATCACGACAGGCTTCCGCAATTGAAACATGAAGTTAGCAGCAATCCAAAGAGCATTTATGATAGCCATGGCAGCACACACATTGTTTCGCAACTCTATTAGTCGAGCGTTGACTTGCCCCTTAGAGGCGGTGGAGACTTCAAGAGGATAAAGGTACCTTGGGATATGATAAACCATTTCAATATCAATTACATGCTGTCGTTTCCTAGTATTATAACATAAAGAATAAATAAGGAAATACCGTAATGCCGATATCATTTATATGTTGATTAATTCCCTTGCTGGTGCCAGTTTACTAAAGCTGATATATGGGTATTCATGGTGTAAACATGTTGCTTCTAAATAACGCATTGGTGCTTATATTGGCTATATTATAAATTCGCAGCGCAAATTTGTTCAGATCTGCTTAGTGGAAATAATCTTTTAACTTATCTTTTTATGAAATTGGCATATAGCTTTTACCAAAACCAAATCAATTAAGTAAAATGTAACACTTATGAAGTTAGCAGATAATTGATTAGATACCTATGAATTAAACTTTTCCAAAATTCCTCTTCTGCAGAGTTCATTCGAAGTATGCGTCCGTTTCCCAGATTGTTTTGTTTTACCCAGATGGTTTCATTGATTTCAGTATTTTTAGGTACTGCACAATCTTCCATTCTCCGAGCTTTGTCCTTTTCATGTAGAGTAATTGCTTCGTCATCGAATCTAAGATTCTTCCGAATAATTGGGTGTTGTACATCCTGAACAATTACTTCAGGTATACATTCGGTATCCATCATATTGGTATCCGGGCACTTTTCTTTCTTTTGTTTTATTTTCAGTAATAATTCAAATTTTGCGTTGATGGTTCTTAGCATTTCTATAGTTGACTCCTTTTTTTTGTTTGTCAACTTCATGTTATTAAGCACCTGTCCAATGTCATGGAATGTCATCTTCGGCATAAAACGAGCCAAGAACCCCTGTTTCTTCCTTTCTTCCTTTTCTTTCTTTAATTTCTCCTCCGCTGCAATTTCCTGGTGAGTTTTCTTCTTTGGTAATTCTCTTGTTCCCCAAGATATGACGTGCATATTGCAAAAAGAATATATCACTATCAGTAGAAACCCTAATGGAATACAGAGAAAGTACATAGCTCCATGTAAAACACAGCTGAATTCGTGTGGATGGATGCAAGCAGTAAGGATAAAAATAACGACCAATGATTCTATGAATATAACACTTGGATGGAGTGCATTTTCCTGGACAGCTATACTTACACACCCGACAAATACGACCGCCATTACGAAAATATACCATGCGCCTAGAAACTGCGCTGCTAAAATTTGATTCTTGGGCTTCACGGTGAAACACAATATAGCATAAAACATGGCGGGTACAGAGGCGATTAGATATGAGGTGATAATGTCCGTACTGAAGACAGACCCAATAGCTCCAGCAATCATCATTACTACCATACCAGGCCCAAGGACTGCTGATAACATCAGGATGTCTGAAATATAAATGTTATATTCTATTGTTATAACTTTGTTCTTATGTATTTTCAATGAAATTTGCGTAGTTTTTTTAGTATGCATTTTAGCATGTCCCGATATTTTAAGTTTCTATAATAATGACTCCATCACAGTATATGGAATCATTCTATTTATCCCAATTAATCACTTGCATTATTTGTTGATGCTAACTAAACTTTGGTGTATATCTCATGCTTTAACAGTGCCTGTGATTAATTGAAACACAATGTAATACGGCTATAAAACACAGAGTATTACTCTTGTTAGGGGACTAAATCTTCATATATCACTGGGGCGCGTGCCCCGAAGGTGACAATCACATGGTGCGCGGAGTTAGTCCCCTTCCGGTTGTTAACAAATTAAATGACATACAAACAGAAACACGAATGTGTTTGTGTAGTCAAAGAGGCAGAAATAAATAAAATAATACGAACAATAATATTCAGATTTTTTTCCCCAGATATTTTTGTTTTTGCTTTTTTTTAACTGATAATAATACACGGACTTGGAATGAAAGATCACAGGGGTTTGTTAAAAAATGATATAAACACCTCGACTCCAGTTTTGAGCGTCCTCATTTGTTATCCTATTTGGGTTTGTGGCACTGGTTGCAATAAAGATTTGTTAACCCTTTGGTATCATACTTTTCTCGGACAAGCCCTCGGGAAATATGATACCATCGGGTAAAGAAGATTTCATATTCCCCTACAATCAGGAACATAAATGCATAAGAAATTCATTGTATCGGACATAGTTGACGTTCTATGGTAGGTGCAAGATTTCTAAGTTGTAAGCTTCCACGTCCCTAAAACTTACACTGGTAGAAAATATAGAGCCAGCTTATGTTGTTGTTGACTGCAACAGTGTTTTTGCCATCCTGTAAGAGGTCCATGACATTTCCAATAGTGGAAGGCATCCAGCGTCGTCTCTGATTGAATAACTCGTCAAAACTCTCGGGAGCGTAGGTAAAGGCGTCTGAGGCGGCTGTATATTCAACACGGTACCCCTGCTGTAGAAGGAGGGTGCTCAACCACCGATCTTCACCTAAAATGATATTTTCGAAAAAATAATTTTCATCTAATCTGTATATGTTTCGATCTACATATGATTGACCTTGTGTTAATCCGTGAGTCACGTAACTGAATTATAGAGCATCCTTTCCCCTGGTGACATTAAGGACGTGATTTATAATAAGCACAAGTATTGCTATAGAACGTTTCATTTTGCAATATCGGTACGTTATCCGTACACTATTTGATTGATAACAAATCAATCTAGATAAAACGTATTAGTGATCCTATTTCTTAAATCTAATTCGATGATATTTGGTGAAAATTAACATCTAATACGACTTTGCACTGGAAACATATGGTTGTAAAGGATTCAACCGTCCGCTACCTAGATACCATTTAACAAGTAGTCTGCCGACGTGTATGTATGTTTGACATAAACCAGTTTCACATGCATGATTGTAAGATTTAAGACTTGATTATATTGAAAGTAACATGGATTAAATTCCAAAGGAACGGCCAAACATAATTAATGATGTAATATATGCAGAGATTTGAGTAATAATAAAATGATTTATCCTGTTAAAACTTTGATAAATTACACGTGTATTCAGCCCGCATTAATTTATTACTGATCAACGATCAGATTAGCAATACAGTGAAATCCATGTATATCGAGGTTTAGTGGACCTTCGGTTGTTTCATTCGTTATGGCCAGTATATATGGTCGGTATAGATTGATATGCATTTAACGTAAAACGCCAAAACGGCCTTAATACTCGCAATCAAATTGAATTACACATTCTTGGAAGCGGTTGGGGATGAAGAATTTTTTTTTTTATAACTCTCATATATGTTGCAGTCAGTATCTATTGATCTCAAACTTAATGAGTGCTATTCAAAGTAAGGTGAAATAAAACAAATTTGATTACTGAAGTATGATGTCCTAATAGAATACAATTAGATTGAAAACAAAAAGCAAGGAGACTGATCTGCGGAGATAAAGCCTGTTTGTGTGAAATTACCTTGGTCGTACATGATGTAATGGGATGCATCGGTTGGGAGGCTGGTGAATTTTCTCATGACGTTGTCATCCATCAGGGCAGATCCACGGAACACGCTAAAACATCCGGGGCTGCACAACACACAACCTAAAACGTGTTCTGTAGCTTTCTGCAGCCAATAGCCAACGGCGTACTCAAATGTCTGGAACCACACAACTGGTCCTAGATATAAAACAAAACTACACGATAAAACAATTCCCTGGATAGCTGTATCTGTGCATTAAACCGAACACAATAACAAACAATATTATAAGAATAGGAACATATGTATTATATAGATACATATATCGTCGTGTGCACCATACCTTTACCGACAGGATGAATCCGGCCACAAACCGCGCCAACTCTGTCATTTTTCCTCATCTTGTCAATAAGCAGGTGCACAGCTTCTGATGTAAACTCAACATCTCCATCAAGAGCCAGTATAAACGTATTCTGTGCCTATACCGGAAGAAATATAAACGCTCATCAACGCCGAACAAATTGGTTAAGGTAACATTGTTCTTACAAACTATATTCGATTATACATGATGTATAGATGTGGCATACTGGCCGCTTGTCTGTAATGGTTTGGTTTTGTATTGGCAAACGTCCTATCAACAGGCTATTTATGATCGATGTTTGTAATCATAGTTCCGATAAGACGCATACGGAAATAACACTATATTGCAAACTCATTAATACAGCATGAAAGGTAACATCATTTAAAATTGCAACACGCCGTGATTTTTTTCAACAACTTAATGACCGCATAAAGCTACATCCCGTTTGGACGAACGCACACTTTACCATGCAAAACAAGTCATTCGCTCGGAACAAAATACTTACCCGGTATAGTACTTCATCGTCGAGGAAATTAAATATTTGACTTTTTTCCACTTTCCCTGTTCTTTGTCTCTCGAACTGTCGCCAACTGACCAGGTCATTGAAAGTATCGTCTCTAATTGCTGCAAGAACAACTTCCTGGCATTCTTTGAGAATTCGGTAGCCAAGCAGGTAGTACATGTACATCACCTTAATGAAGCATTTTACAAATACATCAGCTCCAAAAATATGTCAAAATGTCCTGATACACCTATAATCAATTCAGTAAAAAGGTATCAGTAATTTTTCACAGCATGACAGCGCATCATTTTCTGCGAAATTACTGTCATAAAATGTCTGCTACACAGGAAATACCATGGGAACATTTGTTTAGGTGTTTACTGATTGCCCTTTGTTTTAGTAGTTACATTATGTATTTCATAATGCAAAATGAAAACAATGTATATGTTGATTTTGGATAAGTGTTAAATAAAGCAAGCTTATTTTAGGTACGATAAACCTATAGGTGTAGGTAAATGTACTTCAATGATCGTCGACTGTCATCGAAAAATGCCAAGATTTTTATAAATCGATAGTACTATTAACATTTTTTGTATTGAAATCAGAATCTATAGTTCATTAAAACACGTAGTTGTTCATCTCCTACGCATGTATTTAACATAACTCTACCATAAATATTGTTTCAACCAAACATATTTACCTGTGACCAGCGTTTCCTATGACGAATTTTATTTTGATCCTTTAGATGAACAAACATGAGGTTTTCTCCCGGCATGAGGTACACCAGCTGACCACCATAAGGTGTCGTAATCTTCATAGGAGGTTTTAATGTCATTACTTTTTCGTGAACCGAGCTGGAGAATACACAAGTGTAAAAAATGAGTTCATTTATCACGGTGGCAATACGTTGTATAATTATAATTGTACAATTACAACGCTACTAAGAGTACCTTATAGTATAGTACAATGTACATGTGTACACTGTCCATATGCTTAAAGTAATGATGACGACATTCACTAGTATTAGGATACATAACTATTGGTTTGTCATTATGTGAACGTCCTGAAGATTTCAGAACACATTTACCTGAAATCATCCGAAATGATTTGCCTCTCGACAAAATACCGAAAATGGCAATACTTATCATCTAAAGAGGATCTTCTATTAGTTGTCTTTAAAAGCATTACAGTTCGCAACAAGCACGTTTACATGTTGATCAATTATACATCGATTATAATATTGAATCCTAATGAAAGTCTTATTCGTTTATCTCAGTCAAGAAATGAGGAATGTATACCTGGCAGCTTCTTCCATCAGCTCGACGAAAAGATTAACAAAGGAGTTGGGGACTCTCTCATTATCAGCATTTGTTTCGAACGCATCATCAAAGAAAATGTGTGCTGTTTTCAGGAAAGTAAGAATACGACATATATTCAGTGGTCTGCGATATCAAATATCTTATATACATTTCATATATCTGATAAATCGCATCAACAAAACACGATCCTTGTATAGGTTTTGTATCCTGTCATATTAATACATCAAAACAAAAATTCACTTGAATAATTTAATAGCAAGACAAATTAAACCGGTTTCTACCAAACTATGTGGTGGGCATTCAACTGCCAGGGCATACAATAATCATTACAGCTGTTAAATAACATTCAATTTTCAACACTTGAAGGCCACTTCATGATGTTTTGTAAATTATAACGCACAAGAAGTCGTTCGCAGTTTTGTTGTTGTTGTTGTTTTCTTTACGAATAGATAAAGACGTCTATAAGTTTATTGCTTTGAAAAGAATAAACTTACCTATTATTTGTTATGATTTGTAATCAATTGTTTCATTTCCATACCTTTCCGATATTGTTAATTTTACATATTAAAAAGCGGCATTTCAATTTATGTGATATCCTTACGCCACACCTAATATTATGAAAAGAACCCACATTGATGCAAAAAAGTTCAATTCATCCTCAGAATAGCTTTTTTATTGTGGTAGAAACAGGTCAAACAAACTCATGGTTTTGTATACAGTATTTCTTTCACTCTCGTTAATTATTTTTCTATAGTTACAAAAACACTCTCTCAATCTCGTGTTTATAAAAAAGAACTAACGGGAGTTCAAGAAATATCACATTCAACAACAACTCGTTGTGTAACCGTTATAACAAATATTCTAGAGAGCGGTTTTCACAACCCCATGAGGTCGAAATGAAATAAATATATATGATAGATAACTGTATCACGTATCATACTGGTGAAAATAATATTCAGGGCCGGCTTAATGTTTTGTAATTGTTGAAAGTTTTCTATTATTATCACTAAATATAACTTACGGTGGTCATTTTCAATGTCCATCTGAACTTTGATATTTCTTAGTTTAAACGACATACACTTATTTACTCACGTTCATACTCATAGTAATGTACGTCTGCTGGATCAACACCAAATGTGTTCACGGCTTTTTTCCGTAGAAACTGATCCTTATCCATTCTGCAATAAATGTCACCGTAATAAGTTATTTTTAAAATTAGGATCGTGCAAGTATCCATGCAAACACCCAATACATCCTTATTTATTTATTGTTTATTGATTTATCTTTATTGTTAACAGACATAAGTGTTAATAAAGACGAAAGAATAACTCGCGTTATATAAACATAACATACATACTATATAAAGTGCGGTTCCTTGAAAGTTTTTGCTATAGACGAGTGATATTAGTACCTTAATAACGACTTCAGAAACTGAACCATTTCCTGTCGTGTTTCATGCCACATTGTCCCGCATGCGTAAACCATAGGCGGTATGCTTTGATCCTCGGATTTAGAGATTCTCACATTTTCCAGCATCATCCTATTTTTTTATGAATACATTATGCAGTTAAAACTATCCTTTCCTGATAATTTTATATGCTATTTCTGATGGCATATAAGATGCAAATAGTATAGGATTCATATACACACTAATTAGAATATTGTATTGTATCAGAGACAAAGAAATCGGAATCAAAACCAGAGCGGGAAATGCTAAAGGTACAATCCCTTGCCATTTAAACTGTATCGTATTCCTCAACATACCACAACCTCGTCAATACAGCATATTTTATAAAACATGTTGCAGAATGCAATTCGATAAATTGGAATAACACGTGATCGGATTTAAACAAATAAGCATCTGATACAGAATTGAAAATGCAATGGAATTAAAAGGATAGCATAAGAACATACCAGAAATTATATATACTATTAAATCATGATACAAATAAAGCATGGCTTCGTATGGGAGATAATGGTGTTGGAACATAAGTAATCTATATACTGGTAGGTTACCTGTAGTATATATGCCCTTCCTTGTTGACCTTGATGATTTTTCGTGTGTGACGACGACGGTTCATTATCAAATCTTGCTCCATCAGGATTCCACAATACAAGGGATTAACAAATAAACTTTAATGGAAAACGTTTATACATGTACAAATTGATAAATAAATAAAAATGCAAAAATGAATAAAAATTGATGTGCCTTGAAAATGACATATCCAAAACAAAACTGTACATTAAGTGATACAAAGCTATAAACAGGAAGTGTATGAGCATTACATATTTTATCTTGATATTGGGAAAATGCATTTATAGTAAATATAGTATATATTTGTGTTACAGGACCAACACATTAGACTTACTATTCCAATGAATATATGTAGATTATAATTGGATATTATAAATTATGGATATTTACTATTTATAGATATGGCAAGTGATAATTCAACTAATAAAATTATCTTGGTTTTCTGTTTCCTTGTTTGTGATTATTTCTTTTCTATCTTCATAAGAATTGATGTCATATTGCGTCTCCTTTAAGTGCAGCATATTTTGCGTATGTTACTATATAAACATATTATGTAATGTAAATCAGTGAAAAAAAGCAAACAAAAAACAAAACAAAACCAAACAAACAAACAAACACAAAACAAAAACGAAACAAAAAAAGACCAGCGGAATTAATCATAATACATAAACTATTTGATATTACATCTGATAAAAACGATATATTTGTGCATTACGTAATAGCTTTAATGATATAAATTACATAACAAACTTAATAAAATCCTACTTACTCATCAAATTTGGCAAGTCGTGGCTGTGAAGGGAACCATATATACCGTGCAACCCAATATATAGAAAGGAGCCAGGCGGCGGCTACAGGTAAATGCCACCAGGTGTCCAAAAGATCAGCATCACAGGTACGGTCTTCTAGGGATATGTCAAGCAGGAAATGTGTCTGACAATCATTATACAGTATGCATACTGCAATAGGCGTCGAGAGAAGTAATGGGATAGAGTACGAGACTATCTGCATCTGAAGCTTACACGCTGTATGTGCCACGAAGCGTCCTATAAATGATGATAAGGCGAGACTTACGACAGCCGGAATTGCTAATAGGAGCTTTGGTTCTGTTCCCAATAAGTCGAAAAAATTAGATAACACTCTAAAGTTAAAATCTTTCTTTTCCTCATCAAGATAAAACGCAAGTAAGCTTGTGATGAGGATCTTCACGGCAGCAGCCACTGTGTAAAGTACAGGGCGACACTCCTGTAGGTCAAATTTCAATCCAAGTATCAGAATATGAAATTTATTCGTTTCTTTTAAACCTCCACACAATCTGTCATCGACAAAGTTTTCCCAATAGGAGAAAGAACAGAGGAAAAGAGCAAAAATAAGTTCAGCAACCTTTCCTTCATTTCCATCAAAGCTTTTGTTGTTGATATAGTATTCAGTCAAAACAACCACAGGTATGGCAGATATTTGAATGAGAGCTGCACATAAATCTAATATAAACATGCAGATTTTAGCAGCAGTTGAAGTACAGCGATTTTTTGTATTTCTCGTTGACGAACACATGGGCTTTAAGATGCTTGGCACTATACATGTACAGCTAAGAAGTAGCGTTCCCCTGACCACATCAATTTCCGGGAGGACTCGGAACGCCAACAAAGACAATCCTAACGAGTGTAATCCTTCAATTATCAACACCTGCAATCATGATCAGCACTAGATGGATTTAGCGTACAAACATACATTTAGAGTTTCATCTCCTCTCAAAATATTAGTATACTAATAGATATAATTTTCTTTCTTAAATAATTGAATTGACTTTCAATCGTTCTTGCCGACGGTGCGGATTTGGAAATTAACATATTTCATTTTTTTATGAATTTTGGTATAACAACTTACAATAATGAGGTTTTTCTTCGACGGAAAGTGAACATTTCCAAAAAGTGACCTCCAGAGGCTGGATAGGAATACCAGGACATACGGGATACACATCACTACCAGCAACAGTGGGTAATGGAAGTCCTGGAGTTATAATTCATCATCATCATCATCATCATCATCTTAATCATCATCATCATCATCATCATCATCATCTTCTTCTTCTTCGACGACGACGACAACAACAATAACAACAACAACACTGTGCGTTGTTTATATTCCTGCAGACAGGCATGTTGTAATATTGGACAATTGAAAAAATAACAAGTGGTCAGTTGTCATTTTGCCACTCCCGCGGGCTTGCTGCTGTATATTCGCTATATGTTCTATCAATGGAAACTCAAACTCGTGAATGTTTAAGGATTTGTCTTGAGGCTAAGACTTTTTTCTTTTATAAAAGTTAGTATATTAGATACCGGGCATCTTGAGCTGAGATGTGTTGCCAGTTTTATATAGAAAGTTGCCAGTTTTATATAGAAATAACAAAGGTTCTTATAAGTTTGTTCGTTCAAAATGTGTGTGTGTGTGTGTGTGTGTGTGTGTGTGTGTGTGTGTGTGTGTGTGTGTGTGTGTGTGTGTGGGTGGGTGGTTGGGTGTGTGTGTGTGTGTTTGGGGGGGGGGGGGGGGGGGGGGGGTAATGATACAATGATACCTTTGTCCCTAGCCAGATCCATGTAAGTATACACAATACTATCTTTTGTTTAATTGGTCATGTTAAAAAGGAAAGGAAAAGGCAAATGAAGGAAGCGAACAATATCTCAATTTTTAAAGGGGCTTCATTGAGTCAGCGATATTCAGATTAAAAGATACTTGTCATTGGTTACCTAATCCTAATTATTGGAAGAATTGAAAAGCAACTCATTCTGTATATATATACGTAATAAGAGAAGTAACTCTCATAAGGTTTTACCATGTGAAAACAACGCGCACACACACCTTATTTTATTATCTACAATTTGCTGTATATGTTTTATTTCTTGTTATACACGTAGTTTAATAACATTGTATCTGGTGAAACAATAGACATAGTAAATTAACATGGTATCTGGTGAAATAATAGACATAGTAAAACTACATGGTATCTGGTGAAATAATAGACATAGTAAAATTACAAGGTATCTGGTGAAACAATTGATATAGTAAAACTACTTGGTATCTGGTGAAATAATAGACATAGTAAATTAACATGGTATCTGGTGAAATAATAGACATAGTAAAACTACATGGTATCTGGTGAAATAATAGACATAGTAAAATTACAAGGTATCTGGTGAAACAATTGATATAGTAAAACTACTTGGTATCTGGTGAAATAATAGACATAGTAAATTAACATGGTATCTGGTGATATAATAGACATGGTGATATAATAGACATAGTTAGATAACATGGTAGTTTTTTTTTAAATAACATTACACGTCAATGTGTTCAGAAAGTTAATCTATTGAATCAACGATAATTTACTTACAGATGTGTTCGATACTAGTGTAGCGAGACTGATCTTCTGTAATACAGAGCAGAAAAGGAGCAGCAGGCCAAGTACTGCATAGGTAACAAGTTTTACAACCATCATTCCTTTACCCATGTGAATGTCTCCTCTCTTCGATTCCCGTGAAATAATGTTGAATATATCCCAGAACCTAGAGTTTTTGAAATGATTAAAAATATTGCTTCAATGATGAATAAATTAAGGCATATAAAACATACGGACTGCAAGACAAACATATTAAGTATTGGATAATGTTACATACGCTCATCATCGATTAATTAATTTTGAATTAAGTATCGACGTAAAAAACCGAAAAAAAAAACAAAAAAGAATAAAAAAAACAGAAGAACTAAAATGATCCAAACGCAACCCATACCCGCATGATATCCTAAAATTAAAACATGACGATGTCCTGGTTGTGATAGACACAATCCATTTTTCAAAAAATGCTCTATAATGCTGTAACTTAAGAGACAGATAATTTGTCAGAATAAAGTCCGCGGATACCCCTTTTTGGTATAAATGTTCCTGTGTTCTTGATATCTCTTTATTAACGAGTTTGTTCTTGGTGGGCCCATTTGACTTTATTTAAAACCATTTAATGTTGTTTACATCATAGTCAATACATATATTTTCATTGTAATACAATTGGAGTTTAAACCAACAATTGTCCACTGTTTCATAACTTCTCAATACTGTATGTATTTTAACTTTTCAACATAATGTACTATTTCTTGGAATACATGCATACTGTACCATTTGACCCCGTTTTGTGTTCTTTACTAAAAAATACCTTATATTGCTGTACAATTGATGTATTTGTATTCTACAAATGTACTACCATCTACTATGTATGAAAAGGATGAATAAGATATATAAAAACAAAAAGATAAGAAAGTGGGTACCGTATCAATTTCACTGATGGCCTGGTTTGTGATGAACTTTGATGTATTCGGTAACATCAAAAGGTCGTGCAAAGATTCAATGGTATTCTATATTCGGACAACGTTACAAATATGCTGATGGCAGCCATGAGTGCATTCCAATGCTCTTATATTTTTGCAACAAGATACGTTTTATTTCTCCTAACACGTATATAGTTAATTAATAGAACCTTAATTTGAAATTTAATATTTTTGACATAATCAAAATGAGGAAGTCAGCAACTATTTAATGTCAACTTGTTTGAATTATACATGGACTTTCAGAGCCCGATTTCCCCCAAACTTACCCATTTGATTGATTATTGAATGGTCCCCAAACGACCACAAACTAAGTGATGAAGCCCTCCAAATGTACCCTACTGAATTGCTTGAACAGTTTAATGAACAAATATCTGCATGAAATATGATAGAAGTCATCGGGATAGAAGGAAGAGAAGGAATTTATGGAACGCACACTAAAATGTCAAATATGTTAGAAGCATATTGTTCGATAGGACTTCGATAGGTGGTCCAAAAAAGGACATACTTCTTATGAAACTTTAAGCAATCGATGCTAAGACAACGTGGTGCCAATATCCACAGGATGTATGTTTAATATACTCCTGAAATAATGAAACGAGTCCATTACCACGACTACACACAATCACCGAGTTCACGCACGTACGATTGTTTTAGATCTGAGGAGACACAGCCACCGCGTTCAAACACGTACTATGGCTGTAGGTCTGAGGAAACACAGAAACCGAGTTCTCACACGTACGATGCTTGTAGATCTGAAGAGACACGGCCACCGAGATCATACACGTATGATGGCTGTAGGTCTGAGGAAACACAGAAACCGAGTTCTCACACGTACGATGCTTGTAGATCTGAAGAGACACGGCCACCGAGATCATACACGTACGATGGCTGTAGATCGACGATACACAGCAATCGCGTTCACACACGTACTATGGCTGTAGGTCTGAGGGAACACAGAAACCGAGTTCTCACACGTACGATGCTTGTAGATCGGAGGAAACACAGTCAATGCGTTCTCACACGTACGATACTTGTAGATCTGAAGAGACACGGCCACCGAGATCATACACGTACGATGGCTGTAGATCGGAGGAAACACAGCCAATGCGTTCTCACACGTACTATGCTTGTAGATCTGAAGAGACACGGCCACCGAGATCATACACATACGATGGCTGTAGATCGGCGATACACAGCCATCGCGTTCACACGCGTACTAGGTCTGAGGGAACACAGAAACCGAGTTCTCACACGTACGATGCTTGTAGATCGGAGGAAACACAGCCAATGCGTTCTCACACGTACGATGGCTGAAGATCGGCGATACACAGCCACCGCGTTCTCACACGTACGATGGTTGTATATCTGATGAGACACAGCGGTAAGTTAAACAAAGGTTCTATGGGATTTTGAAGTTTTGACCTGTGCCCAAATTACGATACGAGTATGCATGAATGTAAAATCAATCCGTTTTTACACTGATGATTGGAGTGTTACAAGGAACTTCTGTTACCTTATGATAAACACGTATTGGTGCTTCGGCTTCAATAGTTTGGTACACATGTGCGACTCATTTTGTAAACAAAGTCAACTCATTGATTGTTGGTTGTATCATGTAGTACGGATAACATCGTTTTTATCAATGTATCGGCATCATTATCTTTTTTTTCCGGAAAATCGAATTATAATTGAAGGAAAGCTTTTGTGACACGATAAAAGGTAAACAATGTTGGCTAATATGTCCCTTTGAGTATTAGTAACATAAAGATAAAAGTACATTTAGCATTGATACAAACTCTTTGTCTGGCGTCGTCGTTGTTTCCTCGGTCCGTTCCTGCTCCGGGTTATCTTTTCTATTCGGGACATTTCTAACATCTGGAGGCACTGGAGCTCTTTGTTTCTTCTGTTTACAATGGTCATTTTGAGGTTTTACGGAACTTTGGATTTTCGCGGCATCAATCGGAGAGTACGTGGTGTCATCATCCGAGGATGCATTCGACCATGAATCTCTTCTGTTATACGAATTGGCAAATGCCGATCCCCTATCAAACCCTCCCTGTTTCCCGGTACCAAAACCAGGTATGAAGGACTGTCCAAAAGCATCTCCAAAAGAATCCCCGAGAAATAAACCAGGTGTAAATGAGTGTCCCAAATCATTTCCTGTTGAATGTCTCATTCTAGATACTGGATCGTTATTGTCAGACTGTCAAAAAACAATATCAGAAGTATTGATTATATATTCAGCACCGATTGTTGCTGCGTTGAGTCTATAGCATTAATACAGTGCATAGCATTGGTGTAAATGTAAACTTTACAACAATTGCGAGCAAATTTTATCAACTTATATAAATCACGTTTGCTGGTCAAGATGGAAGCGCAAGAGGGGTCTAACTGTGGGCGGAAAATGGAGTACTCGCGGGAAACCCACGTTTTCGGGCAGGAGACCCCATACTTTCCCACGTCCGATCAGGAAATCAAACATCGGCCGCCTGGGTGAAACGCAAAAGGTTACTGTTGTACTACTCGA